>NW_017308742.1:69034-80701 GCF_000935625.1 Nanorana parkeri | reverse complement strand
TATATAAGTACTGTATATTACCTTTATTTGTATGCACTGCCTGTATAGAGATCTAATTTTTATCTGTTCAAATGTGATTTCAAACATGTAAAGTTGTGTAAGTCAACATTTTTTTGGGGTGCACTTATGTTTTTATATAGCTGTACATAGCAGGAAGCCAGATATCCTTCCAGTACTTTTTGAATTTTGGAAAGAAAACAGAGAACCCATAGGAAAATAAGCATGATCGGGAAAAGCAAACAAAGTTCAAAATTTTTTAAATAAAATCCTTGCTCACACATAACCTAAATTGCCATCATTTAAACTGCTTAAATAGCAGCAAGTGTGACAAACCTGCAGTGATTTAATTGCAGAAAGAAGAATGTTGTCACCGTATCAAAGGAAGTGCCTATCCAAAGCTTGTAGGCAAGTTATTGTCAACAAAGGGTATAGAGAACTAGGCAATGACATTGGTAACATTTACAAAAGTAAAACACATTTTAAAAATGACCATACAGCAGTGAGAAGGTCCTTTTAATACAAAATGGAAAAAGCAACAGCAATCTCATACATTACATAATTGGGAGATGCCTGAGAGATGCCTTTAACCCCTTGCATCTGCCCATTGTCAAAACCTGGGCGGACATACATGCACATGATTTTTTTCTGCTCTCTTGCACCCCCTAGCCGTTACCAGCTGTTACATACAAGCGTTCGGCCTGCTCTTCAGCCGGCCGATCGCTTGGATGACTATGCACAATGTGCCCCCCCCTCTGCTGCCACCCCCCCCCCTCTGCTCGGGGCCTGGGACCAGCACACAGCTGCCTATACAGCAAATGGAGGAGAGATCAGCATTCTCCCACCGCTGATCTCGCCTCCTCTCTCTCTAAAGTGGAAGTGATGTGTATTACATCGCTTCCGCCTTTATCTGTCATTTCTCTGGCTGTTATAGCCAGAGAAGAAGCTGGTGAAGCAGATCTCTGCTTCATCAGCTTCTTTGGGGGTCCCAAGGCTTCTTTGGGGGTCCCAAGGCTACATTAGGGGTCTTAGAAACCCCTGATGTCTGCATAAAGAGGACCTGTCATTGTATATTGGCTACCACATAGGGGTTTTTTAGTTCCCTATGTAAAAGCAATCAAGTTAAGTGTAAAAAAAAAAAAAGTTAAAAAAACTTTTGAAAAAAAATTATATCTTTAAAAAATGCATTAAAAAAATTAAAAAACACCCAGAAAAATGTTAAGTCCTCCGCCCCCGCGGGCACACACATATAAATGTAAATACGTGACGGGTGCGCCTATGTGCGAAAACAAAAATTACGCCACACATGTTTATTATCACTGCGAACATGGGAGTGTGAGCAATAATTTTAGGGCCACTAATCACCCATAACACTAAACTGATGAGAGTTAAAAGCTTTTAAAGTGTCGCCTAAGGCCAATTTTAGGCATGGTAGTTTTTTGCAATTTCGTGGGTGCACGCAATTTTAAAGCTTAACATATTTGGTGTCTATTTACCCGACGTGACCCCATATTTTATGTTTTATGACAAAATTGGGTACTGATAAATGTTTTATAACATAACATTTTCTGAACTTTTTTCGTTGTATAGTAAAAATAAAAACCACAGTGGTGATTAAATACCACCAAAAGAAAGCTCTATCCGTCCCCAAAAATGGTATCAAATTCATTTCAGTACAGCGTTGTATGATGGAATAAATGTCAGTCAAAGTACCGCAGCGCTGAATACTGAAAAATGGCCTGGGCAGGAAGGGTGTTTAACACCCCGGTCAGCAAGTGATTAAGGTGTATGTGCTGTTATGGAACAATATAATTTTTACGGACAGCATCAACAAAGTATTTCTATCAAAATATATTTTGAATATGTAATTTTTTTTTATTTATTCATTTCTATGTTTAGTGTGGTTTAAATACACTCCAATGTGATACATTTCAATTTGAAAAAAAAAAAGGCTTTAGATTATTTTGGCGGCAACAGGAGAGCTCATTACTGTGCCCTAAATATACAGAAAGCCTAATATATAAATTACAGTGCTAGTGCATTTCTTCCAGTTAAATATCAAATTCAAACCTACCTTGCATTCTGGCTCTGCATCAGATTACACATTACGTAAATTAAAGTTGCTTGATTATGCTTTCTGACTATTCACTTTAAGGTCACTGCAAAGGACAAGGGGGCACTGTTTGCGTCTGGAGGAAAAGCGGTGTAACCTTTGCAAACGGAAAGGATTCTTCACAGTTAGAGCTGTGAAAATGTGGAATAGACTCCCCAGGAGCTAGCTAGCTCAGTTAACTGTTTAAAAAAAATCTTGATGTATTCCTAAGTGCACAGAATATTACTGGCTATTGAGTTCTTATAGGTATATTAAGCACCAGAGATTATTGATCCATGGAATATCCGATTGCCTTATGGGATCAGGAAGGAATTTATTTCTCCTGTTGGAGAAAATTGAACCATGCTTTATAGGGTTTTTTGCCTTCCTCTGGATTAACAGGGGGTAATTGTGGGCATAGCGTTCTGTTTTAGGTTTTTCTTTTTTTTTTCGCCATACCTATAGGTTGAACTCGATGGACATGTGTCTTTTTTTAACCTGACTAACTATGTAATTATGTAACTATGTAATGTAACTATGTAACTATGATTTTAGTACATTTGCAGTTTTTGCTGGAAAACAGAAGTAGATTTGCGTTTTCACACATTGACTTCATTTGCAGCACACTTCCAGGAAACCAGTGAGCTGCTCTCTGGATTCTGGCTCTGAGGCAGACTACACGAGAACTTGGATTAAAGGTGCTTGATTGAGCTTTATGATTTTAGTACAGTTGTAGTGTTTGCTGGCAAGCAGCAGTAGCGCAATGATTGTTTTCAAGCGTTTCCTTGATTTGCTCTTTAAGCAAGCCTTAGATATTAAATTTGCATAGGCTCCTCTCTACTGACCTACATATCTGGAGTCACTGTGTGACTTGCATTCTTAATTACTGGTTCAGTTTTGGAATGAGAGGAAGCAACTTTGATTTAATGTTCTGCAGAGCTTTGATCAAAGACCACAGTACTGTGATTGGAATTCAACTGTCAAAAATATTTCTTTTCCTGTAGCATTTAATAGAATTTATTACACTATCAACGATGTCATAGTAACTTTTACAGGTTTTTACAAAAACATGTTAAAAAGATATTTACATCAAATTACTTTAGTATTTTTGCATAATGTGTTATTTAGTTAACATAACAATGGCAATAATAATACCCATTCGTATCACAGTGTAAAATTTATGACCAGCCATGAAGTGATAGTCAGACAGCTAATTATACCATCTGAAGAATTCCAAGGCTAGCTGCAGATTATTCTTCATTTTTATTGAGCCACGCTTACAGCAATAACTGTAAACTTTGTGAGTCAATCAATACCCTCATCAAGTTTAAAAGGTTGTTAAAGAACCTATAAAATATTTGTTTTAGATCACAATATAAAGCCAGTGCTAACTAATGAGCCAATATTCATGGCATAAATTAAAGTGACACTAAACTTATGAGTTAATTCTTAATAATGCATTTAAGTACCCTAACTATTAACAAAAATGTGTAGTGCTCACCCCATGAGGAGCCGCTGGATATGAATAAGGTTTTTCCAGCCAACAGCCCTTTTCCTTAGCTCCAGCAACACCGGTAATTCTACGATAGAACAAGCTTGAGTTGTAGGGTCTTTTAAGTATGTATTGTTTAGTATCAACTAGGAGAGAGGGTTAGAGTTGCAGGATACCCGAGTAACACATAGAGGACAATGTCTTCACTATTAGCAACAGTAATACCAGGTACTGGAAAAGGTCTATAGGTAGGTAGGTAGGTAGTAGCACTGGAGAACAGCCAAGAACAGTCCAGAACTCTGAGGGAGAACATTTACAGGACTTACAATGCACCAACTTGCTTCTCTTCTGTATAATATCTGAATATAGGGCAAGGGATCTCTTACAGGGTCCAGACGGCAGTTCTCCCCAGCTCCTCTGCAACTCCTTAGTAAGCAGATTCTTCCTCCAGCCCAGCTTCTATCAGCTTTCTTCTCAGTAACATCTTAGACCTCTGGGCCCCCAGCATTTACCACATGCTGAGGCCTAGGCCAGGCATCTTGCAGCACACAGACCTCCTCCCAGGGAGAAGCTCCAGGGGAGAGAGAGAGTTCTGGAAGGTGTTTCCAAATATTTATCACCTTCCTCCAGCCATACGTCCGAGTGAGCCTGCTCAGGGATGGGTCAGATTGGTGAGATGCATATTCCTAATCTGAGGATTGATAATCCCACAGTGTACACTGAGGCCCCAACCCATAACCGGTAGAATCAATAAATCCATCAGACTTAGGGAAACCTGCAGAATTTAAGAGCAATCAGCATCCAGACTACAGTCTAGATATAACACTAAATTTAATAGCAACATAGCAATGTATCTTATTTGTGTATCACTCAGCTGTAGATCCTCAAATCATCTCTGAATTCATACTGACACTGTCCTTCCTTCTGAAGGGTGACTACTTTTGTCCCCCATGGTCCCTACGTTGTTGTAAAGTAGCCAGCGCTCCAAGCTCGCTTCCATGATTGACTACAATGTCATGTTTAGTTTACTAATAAGTATTGAGATTGTAGTCCATTACGGGAGTGAGTTTGGAGTGGTTTATTAACATTGTTGTTAATAGTTAAGGTAATTGAATGCATTTTTAAGGTTTAACTCCTGAGTTTAGTGTCACTTTAAAATGTAGGTATCAGTCTCATGACAATGAATCCATTCGCCATAAAACCGGTCACATGGTTGGTTCAGCTTAATGCATGGAAGTGCATTGCTATTCTTTAAATGAGACAGAAAATGTAAGTTTAATAAAACAGCATATTTTTTACACTGGTGTAAATATGACCGGTTATTTACCTGTTATCCAATATTCTCTCTTGAGAGCTATTATCACTAAATATATACACACACACACCTACACACATTTCTGTATATGAAGCATTTGAAGAGTAGATTAATTAAACAGCCTCAGATAAAAGCTATAATCCCCATTTAGAAGGAAGTTAATGGAAACACGCCTCACACAGTGCTTGCTGCATTGAAGCCCAGTATTTAGCATGCTGATATTTTGCAAAAATGTTTTGTGGTTCCAACTTGCCCTAAATGTAACCCATTGCAAGTTTATTAAAGTTTTCCAGTGGGAAAACCCTTGGCTATTCATATGGACATTCTTAGCAATAGACAAGTATTTTTTGCCTTAAATGACACATTCTCATAGGTAACACAGACGTGGCTCTCATTTTTCTCCCTGACTTATCAGTCAGCTATTGTTTTAATTTGCTATAATTAGGTATGAGGTTCAGATTCGCTGCTACCATGGGTTCATGGTGTACCTGACATTTAAACTCTAGTCAGAAGTGTTACAATAGCTAATAATGTGCCAACTATCTCACTTTACAAGGGTGGGTTCCCAGCAGCCATTTGTCAATGTGTGCTGGAGTAATTAGGGAGAGCTAAAAGTTTGTGTAAAGAGAGCTACTTTCTTTATGGTGCTATACTGTTCTATATTGCACTAACTTACACTGGATTGCATGGTGGTGGGCTACATATTCTTGTGTACCCTCCTTTCCCCACCGTGTTCAGACACCCCACAGTGCTAATGTTTTGTTTATTTCCTTTATTTCATATGAATATATTTTGGTGAGTCAGCAGGGCTGAGAGCAAAGAAGGGGTTAACTTGGGAGGGCAGGTACTTCCCCTACAGCCCTTCCTGTTAAAAGGTAACACAGGTGAGAGAGGAAGCTGAGAGACAGACAGAAAGGTCTGTGTGTGTGTGGCTGCTCAGGAGCCTGTGGACTCTATCTTGGTGAGATCACCTAAACGCACTACGCAGTGCAATCTTATTGAAGGACTTTATCTTTATGTTTGATGTTTGCTGAGGAAAGCCTTTTACTTTACCGTTTTGCTGAAGAAAGCTGGATGAAATTCCATAGTGCACACTTGCTGCTGACACAGGCAAAGCTGTCCTTTGCTTGCAGCATATCCCTGCATTCTTGTGATGTTAAGTAGTGTTCACCAGAGCACCACATATTTATTTCCCATTTGCCATGGCTGCCATTAAATTTAGTCAAACCACATTATTAAAAATATCAGGCAGTCCCAAAATGAAAAGCAGAGCTTCTGAGCATAGAGATAGTACAGGATCAGCAGATTGTGCAGGGCAAAGCCACGACATCTAGAGGCAGGACACAGGACGCAGCTGAGAAAGCCTTCCTCCTACCAGTTTTGTGCACATGTGCTAATGTAGCCTCAAGCAAAGACTTGAACCTCTACAGAGTTCTCCAACACTCAACCAGCCATCTCCAGCAGCATCCTTCCCAAGGCAGGTGTCTCTTCTGCAGCAGTGGAAGAAAAAATGCCATCCCATGACCAATATCCTAAAGCCAGCTTGTGAAAATTGTTGGCTTACCAGCTGCTGCCATTCCAACTCATGGAATCAGCCCCCTTTCCTTTATATTTTGCTCAGAAGGCCATGACTGCCCTCCACTAGCATGTGTAATATGTCTCTGTGGATAGACCATGTTGTTCGTGTTAGGGCACACATGAGTCATGTGGTCCAATAGGCATGGGAAGGAACACTACATGGCACACAGGATCAATCTTTTAGCAGATGGGAAAGATGCCAGATGGGAAACACCACTGGAGCCACATGCAATCATCAACCAGGCAAGGTGTGACAATGGCACTCATGTGATGGCCACGCTTTGACTGGGAAAAATCACTGATGCACCATGCCTGCATATGTTCTCAACCTGGTTGTTCAGTGGCTCATCATGAAGTACCCTGGCTTCCTGATTGACGGGAACTGGAGGCACGGCAGGAGGAAGAGGAGGACCTGTATATACCGCTCTCTGAAATGGAATGGGTGCTGAAGGAAAGAGAAAAAAGGTTTAATAAACTCAATAGAGTAAATAAAAGGAAAACGTTTATATAACTCTAAGGGGACGACGCACAGGTGGTAATGTGCGTCATACTGTGAGAAAAGGTGTGGTCTCTAATAATATATTTTAATGTTTATTTCAACATAAAATCTGCCTTGTCTCTTACTGTATATTGCGGCTTTACCAATCTCCCTATATACTGCACAGCCACTTTACAAATTGTGTACCTATTGCCTCTCAAATAATACACTCTAATGTCTATCTCAAGATAGAGCCTGCTTCATCTCTGCCTCTTATATTGCAGCCTAACCATACTGACCAGCAACTGAACAATAGTCATGGCAGATAATACTCTCTAATTTTTATTGCAAGACAAAACCTTCTTCATCTCTGACTCCTATACTGGTGTTCTAACCAAGCTGCTTACATAATGTCCAGCTACTGTGCAATATTTGTGACTATTCTCTGTCAAATAATACACTCATGTTTAGTGCAAGATAAAACCTGCCTTATCTTTGCCTCTTATATAGCAGCCTAACCAAGCTGCATAAATACTACCCAGCTACTGAACAATATTTGTGGCCATTGTCTCTCAGATAATACAATTATTTTGACATTTTTTGCAAGATAAAACCTCCCTTGTTGCTTTTTATTTGCTGCCTAGCCAAGTACATGCTTACTGTCATGACACACATACCTGAAGTTTATATTTTGAATATTTTGGGAAGAATTGGGGATGCAGAGATGGAAGGGGGTTGGGGGAATATTGGGTTGTGATTTTTAAGTGTTTTTGTGTACTCTGTTTTAACATTTTATAAAAATTTTAAGACAATGCAGTGTGGTGCTGTGAAAAAAGAAGCACACAAACTATACTATTAAACTGGTTCGCTATTGGCCAATTTGTATGCAGTTGAGGGCTTTAGCTTTATTTATTTTAAGCCTAAACCTTTGAGATCTGTTATGACTGCTATTTTTACGGGTTCATGTCTGCTACCGCTTGATGAAAAAAAAAGTTGTACAGACAAAACTACCTAGAAAGTTTTTTTTCAAGATAAAATTAATCAGATTGGGATGCTGCTGTTTTTCATTAAAGCTAAATGGAAAAAGTAAAAAATCAACTATACTTCCAAACTATGTGATTCAGTGCAGCTCAGTGTTTGTCAACCTTTTTCAGTCAAGGCACCCTTTACAATTATGTAACATCTTGAGGAACAACAATCTAAAATGTATCAAACGTAAATGTAAGAAATTACTCCAAAATCCATACCAGACCTGCATCCAAGAGAGGGGTCTGGTATGGATTTTAAGGGGGCACCCTGTGTAAAAGCACCACCGAAAAATATGGGGATTCTCCTGCACATCAGGGTCCCCCTTCACATCAGATGCTCGCTTCACACCAGAGCTCCCTCCTTTTACATCACATAGTTACATAGTCAGGTTGAAAAAGACACAAGTCCATCGAGTCCAACAGTTCCCTTCTTTCACATCAAAGCCCCCTCCTTTCACATCAGAGTTCCCTTCTTTTGCAACAGAACTCCCTTCACTTAAGGAGCCCCACTTACACATCAGAGCCCCCATCACATCAGATGCTCCCTTCACATCAGAACCCCTCCTTTCACATCATACTCCCCGTCTTTCACAGCATGACCTCCCCTTCATTTCAGGAGCCCCCTTTTACATCAAGAGTCCTCTTCACAGCTGGAGCCTCCCTTTCACATCAGAAGATCACCCTTCACATCAGATTTCCCCCCTTCACATCACTTATCAAGTATAGTATACTTATCAAGGATGGTCACAGAGGACCTGGTGAGAGCTACCGTCTGGAACCCTGCACTGCTCTGAGCTTGCTTGCTCAGAGCATCCAGAAAGAAGAACAGTGAGCAGCACAATAGCTACATCACCATATTTCACTCCAAATCTCCTGAGACTAAAGCTGGCTACTCACTGGGGTTGATTTACTAACCTTATAAACACACCACGAACGTGTATACACCTCTGCAGTGTGTTCCCTCCCAGCATGATCTATGGGTGGAATCTAAACACCTTTGTAATGTGTACACACCCAGCAGGTGTGTTGTGCAAAGCCCTGAATGAATTCCAAGGTGATGTTGGGTAAATTAGCTCTATGTTGTGTTGCTTGCGTTGATGAATGCAAGGAATGTAAATGCATGAGCTAACCATTTTTGACTAAACTGTGAAGCAGCATTACATATGCATCATGTGCATGATTTTTCAATATATGTCATTAGTGGAAATATGCTTTTAGAGACTTTTTGGTTGATAAATACGTTTTGCTACGGTGTGTGTGCGTGTGTGTTTAGGTTAGTAAATCACCCCCACTGAGTGAATTCTGCTGCTTGATTAACCAGATGAAATTTGCTTATTGGGTGGCCTTGTCCTACTCCTGACATCCTTCCATTTGGAAATTGAAGGAGTTTGCAAGAAAATAGTCTGACAAACAGCGCATGCATCCAATCAGATGCAGGCACTGTACATATACAGTGACAGATGGTGGAGCCAACTTTAAAAATACAATAGTTGCAGTTAAAGATTCCTCCATCCACGCTGTACATCTACGAAAAATCTACTAATGTATATCCAGCTTAACAGTCAGAGGCAGCAGTAGTTTGGATCTTACTCTACAGATATATATGTATGAGGCCTATGCACACTCACATACTAGGAATTGAATTACTACTTTTCAGGAGGAATTAAAGTCTAAAGGTAGATTTCTCAGGGTAATGCTTTGTTGCAATTTTAGTTTTTCCTTATAATATAGAAAATCCTCACTTTTTAAATTCAGGTTTACTTTAAGGGTTATAAAACAACAGGAATGTCTGCAGCATTAGTAATGCTTATCTGAGCTAGGGACATGGCCGAAGCTGCAGCATCTAACCAGTGCTGGAAACATAAATGGCGGATGTATAACTGCAAACTCACTAGCAATCATACAGTGCAGGGCACAGGGTATATCGGTCTGTGAAGTCACAAGCAGACAAAGGGACTGCATGGATTGCATTGCACAAGTGTGGGGGCCTTATACATGATGAGGATCACCATGTATTTGTCAGTTTTTTACACAGATAATAAATAAAATCATTGGCATATGAGATTTAACTGTGCAAACAAATTATAGCATTTGGGTTTTTAGGTTTGTATATGATATAATGAGAATACATTGAGATAAATGAGAACTAATGTCTTTAGCCTGTTTTTAGAATCGTCTGACCCTGTCTTCTATTCAGTGAGATAAGGAAGAATCATTGCCAAGGAATATAAATGGTTGTGGTATTTTGTTTCCACTGGACCATAGTGTCTCATAAACGTGACAATAAATCTGAAAAGCTGTCTATTACAAATATGTCTGTTGTCCCTATCTCTTTTTTCTATGAGGTAGCTTTCCATGTTAGCTTATCATATACATTTTTGGTAGGAATACAATGTGTAAAAGGGATCCATATGCGGACAGGGGAATATTATAAAAGGATGCTCTTATACATTTAGATTAATGATATTAGTGATATATGTTGAAAATTATTGTAGGATTGCAGAAGACAAATGGCAGTGCAGGGAGATGTTTGACCTCAGAGAATTATTATTATTATTGCTTGCAGAGATTTTCAACATTTGTGATAAAAATAAAGGGTAGCATCTACTTAGCCCAATTACGTTCTAATAGGTTAAACGTCAGTAAAGTTTTTAAAGTAATTAAAGTAAGAAAAAGTTAAGTAAAATTAATTTTAAGGCAATACCCTATTATCCAGTCAAGCATAGTAAAAAAAACATTGCAAGTTTTAAGGACACAAACTCCTTTCTGATAACCAGTTGGCTGTTGGCACTTTGGAATACAGTAACACAATTTTGAAATAAAAAGCAAATTGGTAGAAAAATGTACTTGAAGTCATTTTAAGCATGTAATTCCTTATTAGAAACAGCATTGCACTTGTGTGAACAGGTGCAAAGACATACTATGTTCTTCTAGCCACACATGAGCCTGTCAGGTATTTAATAAGCATACCTGCCCACTCATGCTTCTGATTACTAGATTACATTTTTAGTGTTATCAGGGGATGGATTCTAGGCAGAGGAAGTTGTTCCAAGCAGACAATGTTGGCATGGGTGAAAGAGCAACTGCAGAATTATCTACTATATGTGCTATATCATTCACCACTGACTTGACTCACACTGTTTAAGGCCCCATTCACACAAGTTGTATTGGCATCCATTTTACAATGTAATGCCAGACAGAACCCATACCTTATATAGTTTAGTGTAAAAATCAAGCAAAAAAAAAAAAGTAATGTAATGCAACGCAGCACCTGTCAACATAATATGCCAATGCAAGTGAACGCACTTGCATTGAATCACGTCCAATGTACACATTTCGGTGTGAATGCGCCTAAGAGTTTCCTGTGTCTAGGTTTTCTACAACACTACACAGCCAAGCTTAACCTATACCTCTTAATTAACCCCAAATATGTAACTAGAAGCCTAAACCCCAACCTAATGTATAAATCCTAACCCTAATTGTAATTTGAAAAGAGAGACATCCATACACTGCACATCAAAATCACCATACACACCATACATCAAAATCACCAGTCAGGTTTAAACATTTGGCAATTACAATAAAAAAATTATGTCCCTGCCTATGAAGGAATTTCTAATTTGATACATCTATCACACACACACAAACACACACACACACACACACACACACACACACACACACACA
>NW_017308742.1:51411-69020 GCF_000935625.1 Nanorana parkeri | reverse complement strand
CCTATCACACACACACACACACACACACACACACACACACACACACACACACACACACACACACACACACACAGAGCCATTTAGGGTACATACTATGTCTTTGAATATGTGGAAACTGGAGAATCCTGTCTGGAATGGAACATGGGATTACAGTGCTAGGAGACCAGCATGCAGCCCCAGCTTTTTTCTAAGCTCCTGGCATTATGATTGAGAAATCTGCAAACATATTGCCCACTGAAGGTCTCTGTTCTTGTAATAGGTTCTGTTCATAAAAAAAAAACCATTTAATACTTTTAACAGTGCTGCCATAAAATAGCCTGGCTGGATCTCTATTGACAGATTCACAAGCTTCTGAAACTACTTTTAGAATCATTGCCATATGCATAGCAGTGGTCTCTCCATTCCTGTCAAAGCCACTTTATTATCATCTATATTTTTGCTCTGAGTGACTTCTGCTGACTATACAGCTTAGCAGAATACATTAGCACTATATACATTAGCACTATGTAAAAATAAAGAACCTCTTAAAACAGTTACCGCTAGACCTAACGCTGCGATGTGTGAATAGGGTGCTAAATAGATAAGATTAGAGTGATAAAATAAAAATCATCAACATTTTAATGTTTCATTGTTAACTGAAGTTTTTAACTATGACTTGCTGGTCATGCATGTTCTTATTTCACTTTCTGCTAGAGATATTTGAGCTATATTGAATGTGTTTAAATAAATAAAGATCTGCACATTCCATTACATTTGGATTTAAAGATTTTTTTCAAGGGACATTTTAAGAGCAGTTCCTATTTAGCAGTGACTTTAAAGCACCGCAAGACAATTTGCAGCAGCTCAAATCTGGTCTCAGATATAAGTTGTGTAGGTCAGATAAGCTAGCTACAGACATTGGCTAGCATTTGAATATGCAACTATGACACGACCAACTAATTATGTGTTTTTTCCCCAGACTGGTATGTAGGCATATTTTAGCATCCAAAACCAAGTGCAGGTGAAATGGGCACCTTGAGTTTTGGGTTCAGGGAACAAATGATATTTTCACTGGAAGCACCTACTATTCATAACATTCTTAATTAGCTTAACATGTCCCTCCCCTGATCTTCACTTCACACATCTTCCACACACTTCCTCAATCTGTATATTACAGACTAACAAGCTAGCACCCTTGAATGAACATGATAGGAACTAGTAAATGCATACATTTCCAGATTATCATCTAACAACTCAATCCAATGCATAAAGAAAACACAAGCCAAGTGCACAATACAAATGCATAACCACTGTCAAAATATAAAAAAGTAATGCAGACACAGACAAAATATATATTACAGACATGGGGGTACATGTATCAGTGCTATGATCCTAAATAAGGTGCCGAAAACTGAACCCTATAGCTCTATTACCTATATATCTTTCTGATTTAGCAATAATAGTGCAAGACTGGTGCTGAATATCTGCTCAACATCCCTATAATTATATGACCCTCATATCTATCTATATAACAATAGAGCCAATTCACAAAGCTAATAGAAGTTAATGTATCTGTTTTTAGTTTACCACTTTTTTATTTTACTTCCTAAAAACATGCAATTCACAAAATCTGGAATTGTTATTGCATATTCAATTTAATTTGTGATATGTGTGCATTAAGTTAGTGTTATTTTAACATCACAGGCTTTATTGTATCTATTGCTGATAAAATAACATTTTGGATCGGATGTGCTGTAGATAGCTTTTTTACTTCCACTTTCACCACATAAGGATTCCATATATAGGATAGAAGTTCTGATTAATAAAATAGTAATATCAGTTTTCCTGAATTAATATTACATAGTTACATAGTATTTGAGGTTGAATAAAGACATTAGTCCATCAAGTCCAACCTATTAGGATCTCATTCTAGGAGTACCCGTACCCCTGTATATTACGGTCCCTTAAGAAATCGTCCAAAAGTTTCTTGAACAATTCCACATTCTTTGCTGAAATCACCGCCTGTGGCAGTGAGTTCCAGACCCTAACTGATCTTACTGTGAAGAACCCCCTTCGCCCCTTGTGCTGGAATTTTTTTTCCACCAATTTTAGGTGATGGCCTCTAGTTTTTGTAATGAAATAAATTTTAAACAGTTTATCGCTAATGTTGCTACCACTATTGAACATTTTGTACATGGAAATCATATCCCCCCTTCATCTCCTCAACTCCAATGTGAACATGTTTAAATTTAGTAGCCTTGTCTCGTAGCTCTGGTCCTCCATACCCCTAATTAGTTTGGTTGCCCTCCGCTGGACTTTTTCCAACTCAAGGACATCTTTTCTTAGTACTGGTGACCAGAACTGGACCGCGTACTCCAGATGTGGTCGAACCAATGATCTATAAAGTGGCAAAATTATAGACTTGTCCCTGCAATACATCCCCTTCTTAATACAGGACAAGACCCTGCTAGCTTTGTTTACAGCAGCCTGGCACTGAAAACTACCTTTCAGTTTGTTGTCTACAATGACCCCCAAATCCTTCTCCATTTCTGACTCCCCTAGCGGCATACCCATAATTGAATAACCCATTTGTCTAGTTTTATGTCCAAAGTGCATTACTTTGCATTTATCGACATTGAACCTCATCTGCCACATTAATGCCCACTCCGCTATTTTATCCAGGTCCTCCTGTAATGTTATAATGTCTAAGTCCGTGTCGATTACCCTCCCAATTTTGATGTCATCCTTAAACACGGAAATATCGCTGTTAACACCCTCCCCGATGTCATTAATAAATAAGTTGAACAATATGGGACCCAGCACAGAACCCTGAGGCACACCGCTCATTACACTAGCCCAGTCTGAAAAAGTGCCATTTACAGATACCCTCTGGACCCG
Organism: Nanorana parkeri; assembly: GCF_000935625.1. NCBI lineage: Eukaryota > Metazoa > Chordata > Amphibia > Anura > Dicroglossidae > Nanorana > Nanorana parkeri. The sequence goes on along the minus strand of NW_017308742.1, from coordinate 66,143 downwards.
TTACCATAGCCAGTTCTCTATCCACGTACACACCACCTCATCTATGCCCATAGCCCTCAGCTTATGAAGTATTAGACATGTGCATTCGGATTCGGATGAACCTGCAAATCAACGAAATTCAGTTGATTCGGCAGTTCGTCCAAATCTGAAATAACAAATTTTTTAACATGGCCGAATATACTAAAATGATATTCGGGCACATAAAAATTCGTTATCAAAACGGCGGCGGCCATATTGGCTGCCAGCGAGTTCTGCGCATGCCCGCCGCCATCTTGGAGGCAGGGTGCATAACATCACATGATGCCACGTCATGGGTGATGTTATTCGCAGAACCAACGGTGGCCAAATCAGCAGCACACTGGTGTTGTAGAAAACTGAGCCTTGATGAAAGTGAATACACGGACTCAGCTGGCCAGGTTGAGCCATGGCGGTGGGGAAAAAAAGCCGGAGTGATACTGCCGAACGGCTGGTAAACGAAGAAGGTGGTGGAGTGCTGCAGCTCTTGTGGCAATAAGTCACAGCCGGATAAGGCAAGGGGGAACAAAAAACTAGGTGAGATCTCATCAGCTGGCTACGCGTTTCGAGGCGCAGCCTCTTTGTCAAGCCTAAGTCAGTGGTGCAATGAGAGTCGCGGGAAAAACTGGGGCATTTAAACTTGACAGCTTGGAGGAGTGATCAGCTGTTATGTTGCGTGATAGGTGGAAGGATGGATTGGAGGTGGGTCTAACATACAGACACACCGATAAGCCTTTTTCTACAACACTAGCTCATAACTACTTCACCTCACTAAGTCCAGTCATCCAACATATGGATGCGAGATGAGTTCCCGTTGATGGTTCCAGACCTTCACCGCTGACATCTAACATATAAGAGGGAGCCTGGGAGAAGTGAGCAACGTTCCAGAGTCTGCTCAAGCAAGGAAACAGGTGAGTAAAATGGCTGCCAGGCCAGAATGATGCAAACCAGTAAAGTCAGAGTGGAACCTTGACACATATCTAATTATACAACAAATGATGACACCAAGGTATTATGATTAACCTGTGCTGCAGAGAGTAGTGATGCAATCCCTGGGCTGGCCGGAAATAAAGCAAGATGGTGACAGAACCTATGAGGAGGTGCTCAACATGAATCGCATGTTGAGCACCTCCTCATCAGGAACTCTTTCTGTATATTAATATTCTCAAGTAAACCTTTCCATGTTGGTAGCTTCAGATCTCACAGTAATGATAGGAAATCAATCAGTGTGGTTGCCAATCATATCATGCTAATTTGTAGGCTTAGTCAAGGGGTAAGTATCAGTATTAGGGGGTAAGTGCACACAGAGAGAGGCATGCTGATATGCAACTGGCAACGGTTTGTTTGCAAATACATTTTTTAACTAATTGCATCTGTCACTATTCTGTAACAACCACCAATGTATGTATTTGCACATACTTTCCTGAGACTGTCTGTTTGGATAGTATGACAACCTACTGACTTGGTGGTCATTCACAGATAGTGTCCAGTGTAGTTTATTTAGGCTTCTCATTACAGAGGATGTGATTTTTGTCATTCTTAGAGTCTCAGTTTGTGCTTTAGTTTGCGTTGCCTGTGCCTCAGTGACTTGCACCTTAACTGCTGCCTCCTTTTTTATGCAACAAGCCTCTGTTCTTGCTGCCTCTGCACGAGCCCTTGTCAGAAATTTGCTAAGGGGGTTATTCACAAAGCTTTAAAGATGTTAATATTCACGCTTGTGGATGTTCCCCCTTTTAATTATAAATTAATAAATAATTGACAGCTGCAGCGAAAGACCAACAAAGCCAAAAGCAATGTGGCCAAGAGAATGCTTATCCAATACACCGCGCTATCTCCCCTTATTGTGAAGCAATTGAATATAACCAATAAACCTCCAAATACACAATAAAACAACCCAAAACACACCTCACTTCATCTGATCCTCACAGGACAAAGATAACTCGTGATCAGTTCAAATAGTGATGAAAAAAATTGTTTTGTTTATATTTTGTAATCATATAATCCCACTCCGAGGGAAAAACAATACTCCCCACTCACTAGAATCAAATAGTCAAATCGCAGTGATCACAGGACACTACTTTCCCCAACAAAGTAATGGCTTCCAACAGACCTTCTTTCTCTTTTCTCCACACGTGCATTCAATACCGCACACTGAAAGAAACAGTGTATCCTCTCCCACCGCAAACTCTTTCTTTTTAGTCGCCACTTTTAGTGAATCAATTGACGGTCTCCTCCACATCAAACTCTTTCCCCCACTCGACACCTTGAATGAATCATTAAACGGTCTCCTCCTCACTTCTCATACGAAAAAAGAAATTTGAATTGAAACATAATGAAAATGAAATGAAATTTTCAGCCATGCACATGTCTAATGTCAATACCAATGTAAGAGAAATATCCCTGAAGTTTACTGAAACAGGGTTCAAAATAGTTAGAAACGCTAACTACAAACAATTCACCAGGGCCTGATGGCCTACAGCTGCAAGTTCAGGGAGCTCAGCTCCATGATAGCCAAGCCGTTATAAATTTTTAAAGCCTCCCCAATGTCTAGATGTATACCAGGGAACTACAGGCCAGTCAGCCTAACATTAGTAGTTTGCATGGTGTTTGACATAATGTTGAGGGACCCTATTAAAGAATTTGTTTTGGATAACCTATACATAATATAAGTAACAATGAACATGAATTTATAAAAGAACGCTCTTTTTAGACCAACATGTTAACATTCTACGAGGAAGTAGCCAATAGTTTAGATTAAGGAAAGGTAGAAGATATAATTTATCTTGATTTTGCAAAAGTATTTTACACTGTGGCCCACCAATTTACAAACTAAGGTTTATTGGAGTGGAGTCATTTGTATGCACATGGATAGAAAGTTGGCTTCAGGAGCAGGTATATAGGGAAATGGTAAATGATTCAGTCCCTGAGTGAGCTACGGTTGTGAGTGGTGTGCCCCAGGGTTCTGTCTTGCAGCAAATGCTATTTAACATTTTTCTAAATTACATTGAGGTTGGAATTAAGAGCCCAATTTCTGTATTCGTTGGCAATATTATGCAAAAAATGACTTCAGCACTCAATGTAGCAACATTACAAGAAGACCTGGATCAAATAGGGGGCTGGAACTTTCCAGTTAGGTTTCACACATAATATCTTTTAGTTTTTGTAGTCTATATTATACATTGGGGTTTTTTCAGGACAGATAGTGCTTTAATTTGGTAGCAAATTTAGAAACTTACTCTATTTTTTTTTCTTTGTGTAAAAGTTTAAAAAAAAAATAGTTTTCCTGTACTCTTCCCAATGCAACATTAAAGGAAATCTGCACCCTCATATAATTACCCCAAAATATCATCAACAAATCTGCTAATTAAAACAATATCACATTAGTGTGATATTCATGTAACGTGACACACAAAGGTAAGAATTAGGGCTGGTAAGGATTAAAATGTTTGTGTTCGATTTAATAGAATTTTTTATAGAGGTGAGTGTTTTCATTAGCGATCAAAATAATTTTAATCGATCAAAAAGTTTAACAACTAATCGAGAAATTAATCTTTAATTTCCACAGCCCTAGTAAAAATGGCTTGCATCATTTGTTACCATAACATTAAGATAAGATTAAGTCAGGTTAATGAGTGCATGAATTAGCATGATAGCAATTTGTGTTGCTATTGTGACATTGTGTTGACTTACATGAGCATTTAATGCCTGTGCATTGAATGCAAATGTCATCCAGTGGGGGTCTGGATTTGGTCTCCACTGATCAGAAGATCATTTTGATCTATTGCTTACCTCAATCATGCAGCAATAGATCACTATATCACTGAGCTACTGCTGTATTAAGAGACTAGACAGAGCTACAACAGCTTTACCTGATCATCTCCACTGGCAGGAAGTGTGGTGATGTCATCTGTGATGTCACTAAACTCCTGATGTAAACATGCACCTTCATATGGAGCAATTTTTAGGAGCATTGGACAGTCAGGAGCTAATTGTGTAAGCTTCTGGGCTTATTGCTGGAAGCTGGCTGTCACAGACAGCCAGCAGTTCTAGTCTTAACCATCTCAATGGCACACGCATAAGCTGCCAATTCCTAACATCATTTTAAAATGGCACTGGGATAAATAGCCATTATCCCAGTTCTATTTTAAAACACAAGCTGAGACTCAAGTAGTTAACAAATGAAAGATGTTTTGAAAGCAAAAACACTGAAATTAAACTAATGACTGTCATGGATTAAAAGACAGAAAAAAGGAAAAGAGTTTGTTAATCTTTAAAATCTTGTTTCAGGCCGATGCTTTTTGAAGATATGTATAAAGACAATAAAAGCGTGGGGCCTGGATGAACAAATACATAATGTAAGCATAACAACTGTGATGTAAATATTTAATATGTCTATAACCTATTTTACTTACTTTGTACTGGATAATTTCAAATGCTACCACAAATTAAGGACATTTTCCCCTACTTCTTCGCACAAGTGGTACCAGTGACCAGAACATTAAGTGATGGTAAATCTTCTGAAGACAGACAACATTGCAAATCTGAAAGTAGATTTAACATTTCCAAACCTGCCTACAACTAGAAGTGTTGTCTAGAATTCAGCTAACTTTGCAATTCAAAGGACCATGTCAACTGATCACTAGGGGCAATTTGTTGACAGCTTACCTGCCCCACTGCTTATTCCACTTGAATTATCTTGGCACGCTTTCCTCACCTCTCTGTCACATAAAGCGAAATGTTGTAAGAGCGATTTGCTAAAGAAGTCATAATTTTACTTAGCCCAGTCACTTCACTTTAAAGAAAGTTCCTACTTCACATGACTAGATTTTGGAATATAACATAATTTCACGTTGTTAAGTTACTTTGTCCATTAAAAGTGCTGGCTCTTCTACTCTCATACTGATTCATATTTCAGCTAATAACAGATTCAGCAGAACCAGTTGACATCCGCGGTGTTAAACCCCCTTCCCATCCAGGCCATTTTTCAGTATTCAGCGCTGCGGTACTTTGACTGACATTTATTCCGTCATGCAGCGCTGTACTGAAATGAATTTTATACCCTTTTTTGGGGACAGATAGAGCTTTCTTTTGGTGGTATTTATTCACCACTGGGGGTTTTATTTTTTTACTATATTAAGGAAAAATTACCGAAATTTAAAAAAAAAACAGTTTCCCCTATATTAAATGATAAAACATTTATTATTACCCAATTTTTTGGTAAAATATAAAAGATGGGGTCACGTCGGGTAAAAAGACACTAAACATGTCAAGCCTTAAAATTGCGTGCGCGCGCGAAACCTCAAAAAACGATTGGGCTATGGACCCGCCGATCGCCTATATGTGAAACACCCGGTAACGGGTGTGTGCATTTAGCGGGTCTTTTCTGCCCGTGCGTGCCCGCTAGGGGGCGCGCGCGAGCAGAAAAACCCGCAGATGCTGCAGTGCCGTCCGTCCGTTTTTTTACTACGGGCGGACGGCAAGAGGTTAAAATGTGAATATGTGAAAAACAAAAACACATTTTATTTAAATGGAAACGGGTTATGATTTCTGACAAAGCTATAATTTCTTTCAAAGAACAAAGTAATGTGTAAACAGCTGGTGATTTCTGCATCAAAATAAAGTGCTTGGACATTACTGTGTGGACTTTTGTTCTTTGCTGGATAATGTTTTTATTGCTGCGTGTGTCTTTCTGTCAACGGCTCCTCCATTTCCTCGCATGGGTGTCATAGGAACAAAGGAAGTGAAGAAAATACTCCCCAATAAAGTTCACAGAGATGTTACCTCTTCTTCACTTTATCCAAGTCTAAAAACAAATTTGGTTCAATTTAGGCTTTAAATGTATAATCAGCATTTAGTGTTTTGTTAGAAGCTTTTGTGGGGAAAATAGAGGTTTTTACATTTGCCTGGAGTTCGTCTTTTGCCAAAGATTGGACTTTTACATTATAGAAGATGTTTTACATAATGATTCAAGTTTTTAAGCTTTCGTTGGCATTTTAAAGTCAATTGTGGAAGCACTTCATACTTTGCAGTCAAGTTGTAATCTGAATCTAGAACAAACCAACAGAAAAAATTACAGACATTCGAAGTAGGAAACATTGTGCCTCTTTTAATTTTGTTTCGTGTATATCATAAATATTACATGAAAATTGGAATTCATTAATCCATTATATCAATCAGTAAAGCTCTTACATATTTTGTTAATATTATGGATTATTTCTTTTGCAGATTCATTTTACATAAAATCTAAGGTCATTGAAATGCAACATTTCTTGAGTTGAGTGAAATCCTTTTTTGTTAAAAATAAATTGCAGTGATATTAAAATGATTGAAGTGCAGAAACTAAATGTTATTTTTTAATATAGTACTTTAAAGGAGAAGTAATTCCAAATAATACCAGTACGGGGTTTGTAAATCCTGAACTACCTGAAAAGTATATCTGCTAGATGTAGAACAGGGTTGATTTACTCAGCTTAGTGAATGGAGTTATATTCACTTTGAATACCCAATACTATGCGAGGAAATTAAAAAACAGGATTCTTGCTTGGGCATGATTGGATGATTGAAGTCAGCATAGCTTCACCTCATTCACCAAGCTAAGTGAAAATGCTGGCACTTAATCTCTGCTGTCGCAAGGGAGGCAAGCTCAGAAATTGTAACAAATAGTTAAACATTACATTTATTTATTTATTAACAAGTTATTGTGCTTAACCTTTCACATTTGTGGGTGTAGTGCAATAATTCAAACAACTCACAAGTAGTAAAATTATAAAAGAAATGTACTTAGCTTAGGTACAGAATATAGATGTATTACAGATGATAAACTAGATAAATACAGCATTACCAATCCAGGGAGCACCCTCAACTTCTGAAAAGATCCTTGTGCTGTCACACAGTTGTAAAAATATCACACTATTCATAGTCATGGTTAATATTTATATAACTGTGAAATGAGAATTGATATAGTTTATTTTCCATAAGCCATTTGCTCATTGTTATAGTATAGCTAATTAATATACTTGTGGTCGTTTTGGGTTATTGGACCATGTTTTTCTGTGTTCCCTCTAATCTATGATGTATTTCCTTTCTTCATGAGTAGTCGTTTTAATGGCATCAAAATATCTGTCAGTATCATGCCCACATATTAATCTGCATTGCATGCTTGGAAACATTATCATCTTTGACCTTCAAATGCCATCTACCCCAGTGCAAATAAGCCCCCTTCCCCACAGACACCCACAACCACCGGGTCAGGGTTGTGGGGACGAGGCCCTTATCCCCATCGTCATGGGGACAAGGTGCTTTTCCAGAGGCGACCCTGGTCTGGTATGACTTTTAGGGGGGACCCTATACTTTTTTAAAATATAAAAAAATTGGTCCCTCCTTACATTCCTACCTGACCTGTTTGGGAGGGGGAACTGCACACTTTAAGAGTAAAAAAAATATATAATTTTTCTTTCTTTAGAAATGTCAGTTTTGCAGCAGCAGGTTCTATACATCCTACAGATCCGCCACTTCACAGGCAGGTTAAGGGGACCCTCCAGGCACGATATTTGAAGGAATTGTTTCCTTTTCATTCTTACCCTTTAAAATCACTGCTCCTTTAAAAACGTTTTTTTTTTGGGGGGGTTGCATTGATACATGACCCCCAGGGCACTACCCGGGTCCCCATACACCTTTTATGGCCAATAACTTGCATATAAGCCCTCTTAAAGGGGACAATCATTTTCGAAAGTTCGACCCCCATTGACTTGCATTAGGTTCGAGTTTGTATTCAAACTTTTCGGCCGTTCGAATACAAACCGAACACGGGGGTGTTCGGCCCATCATTAGTGACAATGCCCATCAGCACAAATATTGGGTTAAATCTCCACAGTGGGGACAGCATGAAAAACTTGACAAAGGGCCTTACCCATGACTTCTCTATCTAAAACTGCTCTATAAATAGTAGTATAGTAGTAGTATATTATAAATCTATAGGAAGTAGACATGGGCAGGTAAAGCCCACTTGTTTTGAACAGATTTGATAAAACAAATTAAACCAGCTTGTTTTTCAGCTATAGCCCTTGTATCAGTTTTAAATAAATAAGACTTAGCCGTTAATCAAAAGTCAACTTGTTTTGACCTTTCCAACTAATGTCCTATCCTGTTCATACCTTTTCATTATTATTTGCCCTCAAAGGACACTTGCTAACTACTCCTGTATTTGTGAATATTTAAGAGCTTTCACAATAATTTATAAATGCATATTTTATCTTCATGGTGCTACTGCTTTTGAATAATAGAATGTACAGCAGTTACAGTTTTCTGGAAACTAAATGTACTGTTGTTTGAAGTATGAAAAATGTAATAGCATTTTTGTCATTAAAATATAAGTCAAAATGTTCAGGAAAGGAAAAAATTAACTGTTTTTAAGTTTTACACTGTAAGTTTTTTTCATCACACAAAGAAAATATCATTTATTACAGAAGTACGATTCTTGTCCACATGCAGACACTGCAAATAGCGAAGACTTTTAACTGGCACAGTTCAGCAAGGTGTAGTGCATAACATATCCGTAACTTTATCTACAGACAGAGACCACTGAGATAAAAGTCCTGGCATTTCAAAAGATAAAGGGCTAGATCTGAATCCTCTTTGGGATCAGCAATCACAGGAATGTCAATTTGACAGTTATTATTCATGCATTGGTTGAAACTAGATTTTCAATGCAAGGTTCTAAAATGCTTGACCTGGTTGTCCTTTTCTTTTTAATAACTGTAAAGCAGACTTTTCTAGAAACTCAACTAAATTGTTTTCTTTTTTTCCCCAGAAAGTCTGAGATTTTGAAAACAACTTTTCATATACAGGGATTTTTTTCCTGGACAAATTTAAATATCAACTTTTGTATTATTATTTATATAATTTCTTCCTGTTTCTTTTCAATGATAGGGTTTGACAAACAAATCTTGCATATATTAAAATTTGCCTCAAAATAAAATGCACTGCAATATGTCATGTATCCTTCGTTAGCTTTTTCAAGCTAGCTCTTTTTGTGTAAATTTACATATATTTAGCAGCCCCCTTATTTTCAACTATACTGGGCTTATTCTGTTTCTTAGTAAAAGATGTGGATCCGCGCTTTATGGATAGCCCTGATTTTAATATCCTGATTTGCATAATATATATAAAAAATGTAAATATATAAATATATATAATCAAATACACAAATATATATGAATAAGATAATACTATAATAAACAGTGTATAACAATTTAAATCCTTATAAATACAGTGTATCCACAGTGTAAAATATCCAGTGTAAAACCACATATAGTATCAAAAATTACAATATATAATATTTTCACTCATGTGTTTTTCCATAATAAAGTGCAACAGTGATAAATTAGTATCAAAACATTTCAGTGAACAGCTGGTGACAAAATATAAAACTATAAGAAAGTCCCAAATTAGAAACCGTGATATGATTAAAATTTGGATCCAATGAACATTTCAAGCAGATATCTCCAATCGGTGCATCAGTTGGTGAATTCTTCCCACACCACGGTGCTTTCAAACTATCCCCTTTCGGGTGTGTACTCACCCTACGGGTTGAGGTATTAAAGCAGAAAATCCCAAGTCAGAGGGTCCGCATCCCAAATGTTTACTCTTGATAACACTCCGTCCGTTATGGATTCAGGTAAAAAAGAGAAACCTCCTCATGGTGTGGTATGCATAAACGTTTATTTATATAAAAAACATATAGTCACTCACATTTAAAATCAAAGAAACCGGCCGGTGTAGTGTAGCGTCTCACTCGACTGCTACTTCCTGCTATAGTGTGGTATCGAGTTTGGATAGACCCGCCCCGACGCGTTTCGTCATACAAGACGTCCTCAGGAGGTCATAGGTCTATCCCTTCAAACCACGCTAGAGCTTTTATAGCCCACATTCTAGTTCCTTCTAACAAATGACCACTAGATGTCCTTGTGGTACATTGTTTCAATATTTATTTAAAGGACAGCAGATATATCTGTATTAAATCTTGTCTGTAATCACTAGTGATGTGATATTTCTAGTAATCTTATTTCTACCGTGAACATTATAGAAAGATCTATTGATTCACATATATGTGTACGTATATATATACATATATATATATATATATACACACACCACCACATATAGAGGTATAATTAAAGTTAAAATTAGTTAAAAATGAATAAATAAAATCAATAAAATCATTAATATTAACATTCATACTGGAAAATGTATTTAAAAATATTAAAATTATTAAAAACGAGCAAAGGGAGGGAAGGATTAATGTATCAACTATTTGTTAGTTAAAAAACAGTTTAAATCAAATTCTATATTTAATCCTTTAGGGACCATGGTATCAAGTAAAAAAATCCATTTTGATTCATTTTGCGATATCTTTTGTATAAGGTTAGTGCCTCTCCAGTGTCTTTCCACTTTGTCTATTCCCACAACCTTAAGTAATGTTTCATCAGCTGTTCACTGAAATGTTTTGATACTAATTTATCACTGTTGCACTTTATTATGGAAAAACACATGAGTGAAAATATTATATATTGTAATTTTTGATACTATATATGGTTTTACACTGGATATTTTACACTGTGGATACACTGTATTTATAAGGATTTAAATTGTTATACACTGTTTATTATAGTATTATCTTATTCATATATATTTGTGTATTTGATTATATATATTTATATATTTACATTTTTTATATATATTATGCACTTTAATTTTTAGCGCTGCACAATTTACACACTTTTTCTGTTTCTTGTAGAGCATTATTGCAAGCATTTCCATTTGAACCAAAAGCTAATTCCAGTTTTAGACAAAGGGAAAAACTCCTAAATACCCAGATCTAAGGACTCGTTTACACCAGGTCCATTGACCTGCGATGATTGGCATTAATCAATGCAGGCTCAATGCAAGGACTCATAGAAAACATATCTGTAAAAAAAAAAATCAAGGCAACTGGACTTGCTGTATTTTTCTTGAAGACGTTTCACTGGTCATCCAGTGAACGTTGCTCCAATCCACATAATCTGTTAGTCACAACCAGGTGTTGGTTGCATTTGCATAATTGGAGCTAGGAGGTGTTATTAACCTGCCCGGAGAGAGGTGTTAAAACAGCATTGTATGCGGCAGACAATAGATGTCTCACCCCCCCCACCTCTATTCAAACTTGGCTTCTCCATTTATTTTTACATCCATGGCCTCTTTCACACCTCTTTTAAACCAGTCCTCCTCCCTGTCTAGGATGCGTACTTGACTGTCTTCAAAGGAGTTACCTTTTTCCTTTAGATGTAGGTATACTGATGAATCTGGACCAGAGGGTTTGGCTCATCTATGCTGTGCCATACGCTGGTGTAGCTGCTGTTTTGTTTCACCGACATACAATTCTGAGCACTCCTCACTGCACTGAACTGCATACACAATGTTGTTCATCTTGTGTTTTAGCGTTAGGTCTTTTGGGTGAACCAGTTGTTGCCTCAGTGTATTTCTGTGTTTAAAGCAGATAGGGATGTGATGTTTATTAAAAACCCTTCTGAGTTTCTCAGACACCCCAGCTACATATGGGATGATCGAATTGTTCCGTTTCATGCTTTTCACCCTAGCTGGTACTCTTTCCTCTCTTTTTTTCTGTTTTGACAAAAGCCCAGTCTGGATACCCGCAAGATTTAAGGGCCCCTCTGAGGTGTTTGAATTCATTCATCTTGGCCTCTGTTCTGGTGGGAATTTTCTCTGCTCGGTGCTGTAGAGTCCTGATGACTCCCAGTTTGTGGTTCAAAGGGTGGTGGGAGTCAAATAGCAGGTACTGGTCCGTGTGTGTTGGTTTTCGGTAGACCTCTATTTCTAGCCTCCTTCCCTCTTCTACTGTTACTAAACAATCCAAAAAAAGCCAGTTTGTTGTTTTGCATATCTTCCCACGTAAACTTGATGTTATGATCCACTGAGTTGATATGGTCAGTGAAAGCCTGTAACTCTTGTTTGTGAATCTTAACCCAAGTATCATCCACATATCTGAACCAATGACTGGGTGTAATTCCCTTGAAGGTGGTCAGGGCCTTGCTTTCTACTTCCTCCATGTACAGGTTTGCCACAATAGGTGAATTTTTCACAGACACAGTCATAGAAAACAATTGTTTTCTATGTACCTTGTTCACACTATGCATGTCTGTATTTGTATGCATGGCAGTGCACCCCAACAGAATGTTGTAAATAGAGATGAATGGAGTGTTTGTTAATGTTCAACAAAGTTTAAAAAAAATGTAAAGATTGTGATGCCTTATTAAAATGCATTACAGCAGGTGTGCATTATTCACACCCAAATACACACCTACAGGTATTAATGAGCCCTTGAGGCAAAACTCTACCACTTGCAGAGTGAGTGTGTGGAGGGGGGATCATGCAATAATGTCCGAGTTTGCACAGCATATTTATACATTATGGTGCACTTATCCTCAGGGCCAGATTTACTTCTCAGGAGCCTGTAGGCAGAGAAGTCTATTTCAAACAACTTAAGCATAATTTGTTATAGCAGATGTAAAACCACCCACTAAAATGTCATATAACCTTTACCTCTGGTGATATTGATACAAAAGTCCTTATTTGGGCACTTTGTGTTATGGGGTGTGTTATGGGGTGACAACGCTCTGCCCCTGTCTCCTGCCTGCAAATCCCCTTATCACTTTTGACTTCTTAAAAGAGAAAAGGCTGCTGTGCTGATGCACATTGCTGACAAATATTAAACTGTTTTTACAAAAAAAGACCATGCACAATTGCAGCCAGCAGCAATTAAGAAAGATGCCCTGTCAAAATACACATGCCGCTGGTTAGCAGAGGAAGTGCATGTGGGCAATTAATTGCAGCCAGCAAAAAATAGGAAATATGCCCTTGGATGATTGGTTGCCCCTTGTGTGACACTCACCCCTGAGATCTGTGCCATATGCTTTACATACTCCTAAACCTTAAACCCTCATGCGATATGTGCTCTTCAGCCCTATACTCAGGGCTGCACCCCTGCACTCTGTGCATTATGTACTCCTGAACCCTGAACTCTATGTGGTGTGCAGTCATGATCCCTGCACCTTTCCTATATACACCCCTGAGCCCTGCACCCTGTGCGATATGCACCCCGAGCACTGCAGCCTGCGTGTTACACGTTCCAGAGTCCTATACCCTGTGCAATGTGCAATGTGCACTCCTGAGCCCTGCACTCTGTGTGTTTACCACTCATGAGCAAAACAGATGACAAACGCACTCATCAATTCGTCACCAGCTTTACGGCAAGGTGCACACTGAATGGTCTTTAAATAGTACAACAGCAAAAAGTTTTCCTGGCACACTCACAAGCCAGCATGTAAAAAAACTTGTCTAACACTAAGGTTAAAAACAGGGGTTTGGATACACGTCTTCTGCAGCAAATGTGAAAGCCGCACAGCCGCGCCAAGGCACATTTTCTGCCGAAGACGTGTATCCAACCTCTGTTTTTAACCTTAGTGTTAGACACGGGGATTGGGCTTCTTCCTGACAAACCTGCACCCAATTTCATCTTCTGCCCCATGTGTTCCAAGATGGAGACTCTGATAGTTTAGAGTTAGGACCACACTATAAGTGGTGCCTTGGCGCGGCTGTGCGGCTTTCACATTTTCTGCAGAAGACGTGTATCCAAACCTCTGTTTTTAACCTCATTGTTAGACAAGTTTTTTTACATGTTGGCTTGTGAGTGCCCCAGGAAAACTTTTTGCTGTACCACTCATGAGCCTCATGCTCTTTCTGATATAAGCACTTCACTGTATGCATTACGCAGTCCTAAACCTTGCACTTTCTACGTGTTCCACACTCCTAAGCCATGCACTCTGCATGTTATGCACTTCTGAGCCATGAGCACTGCACCCTGTGCACTACTCATTCCTAAACACTGCACCCTGTGTGCCACACAATCCTGAGCCTTGCACCTGTGTGATGCGCACTCCTAAACCCTGTAGCCTTTGCAATATGCACTCCAGAGCCCTGCACCTTGTGTGTGTTATGCACTCCCAAGCCTAAAACCCTGTGAAATATGCATTCCTGGGCCCCACATTTTGTGCAAAATGCACTCCTTAACATTGCACTCTTTGCATTACTCACTTCTAAACACTGTGCTCTGTGTGTTACGTACTCCTGTGTACTGCATTCTCTGGATTACACACTTGCACTGCATGCTTTACGCAACCAGGAGCACTGCATTCTGTGTGATATGCACTCTTGAGCCATGCTCTCTGTATGACATGCACTCCTGAACCCAGCTTTCTGTGCGATATGCATAGAAAGAGTCCAGCACTCTGTGTTTTGCTTACTTCTTAGCCCTGCAGTGCACTCTGTGCATTATATACTCCTGAGGCCTCTTTCCTGTGTGATGCCCAATCCTGAACCCTAAGCCCTGCACCCTGTGTGATAAGCATTCTTGAGCCCTGCACTCTGTGTGGTATGTGTTCCTGAACACTGCACTGTGTGATATGCACTTCTGAGACCTGCACTCTGTACAATGTGCACTTCAGGGCAGTGGCGTAACCAGAGTTATGGGTGCCCGGGGCAGAAAAATCCCCCCCCCCCAATTATATAAACATCCACTGGAACTGTACCCCACACATATCAGCTAGGGAACCACAAGTCCAAGCATGCCATCATTGTCGCTGTACACCCCCCCCCCCCCCCCC
>NW_017308742.1:47775-50590 GCF_000935625.1 Nanorana parkeri | reverse complement strand
CACACGCAGATCACCCGGGGAATGGCAATATCTGGTTGTTGTACAGGGGCAATTAGGGCATGCTGGGACTTGTAATTCCCTAGCTGATATGTTATGTTATGAAGCTGTATTAATTACTGTCCATCTGAAAGTACTACAATGCCATTATAGAACTAAGAATAGAACATGTAAGTTTATCTTTGTTTTATTCTACGTTGTATAATGGCATTGTATTAATTGTGAACTACAAGCGGCCAGTCCAACTGGGACTTGTAGTTTCCTGTAACTGATATGAGATTATCTACAAACACTCAGCGATCACTGATCGCTGAGTGTTTGTACCGCTCTCCTTTTTGACAGCTGGAGGCTGAACGAGCAGAGCAGGGAGGAGAGCCCAGGCTCCTGTGACAGCGCGGGCTGTCTCCGCCCCCACACCGCTCTGCCGGACTGTGATAGGTGGCTGAGTGGTGTGGGAGGAAAGACACCGGCCGCGCACTGCGCTCTCCTCCCGCAGCGCTTGGCCGGCTGTCACTTTCTCTCCTTCCCGCTGGGACACAGAGCAGCGCCCAGCGGGGGCGAAATAAATCACGAATGCGCTGATGTATCGGCAGGAAAATGGCACTTTCGGCATTTAGCCAAAAGTGCCATTTTCGGCACTTGTGAGCACAGCACCCTGTGTGTTATGCACTCCTGAGCTCTGAACTCTGTGCATTAGCCCCTCTTGAGCACTGCACTCTGTGAATTATGCTGTCATAAACCATTCACTGTGTGTTACACTCCTGAGACCTGCACACTGTGCAATATGCACTCTTGATCCCTGCAATCTGTACAGTATGCACCCCGTAGCATTGTATTCTATATAATATGCACTCCTGAGCCCTGAACTCTTTGTGAAATGCATTCCTCTGCATTACACACTCCTGAACCCTGCACCATGTGTGTTTACCCTAAACTATGGACCATATAGCCTGTGCAATACACCCTCCTGCACTCCTGAGCCTTGCACTATACTAACCACCAAACTATGTGTGATATATACTCCTGAGCCTTGATCCCTGTGTGTTACACACTCCTGATGCACTAATGATGCATAATGCACTTCTTTACACATTGTTGTACATTTTATACTCTTGACCATTGGATGCTGTACACTGGGCTATGACATACTCCTGACCACTGCACTTTTTATGCTATATTTGTATATTTTTGTATGATATACTACTGACCAAAATATTTATTGTCAGCATCTGTTTGCTACTTAGCAAACAGATGCCGGTTGCTAAGTAGCCACTGCCTACTCTTTTATTTAATTCTTCTTTAAGATATACAGGAAACCATATGAAATGGAAGAATTTCACTTTTTAAAAAAATGATTGTGCTGAGAGTTGTATGTGTTTGTTAAACTGTCGCTTGTGGCATAGTAATTAAAGCAGTGCAAATAAAGTAGGTACAAGGACTATGGCATACATGTGCTTTGTATAATGTATATTTCACCATGCATCTTTAAAACCCTCTCACTGTCAGATCAATTTAGCCCCACCCACTATTGAGCGTGGTGTGCTGCACGCTCTGCTTTACTCTATTCTACTGGAAACCCCAGATCTTCCAAAATCCTACAAATGTCCTTGTCTTTAATACTTTCTGAGGCACACCTGGAACACATAACCTACATGCTTGATCCTGGTCATTGATTCAGAAGAACATCATATCAAATACAGCTTAGAAACTAGTAACTTTTGAAAAAGATTGGAGATTTCCTTTAAAAGCAAATTTTTGCTCAGGTATTAAAGGGTACCATGGTTCTTCCTACTAACATTCATGTCACTACTGTGTCCTGCAATGCATAGTGGGCAGCCAGAAATGTAAGCATTCATAGCCTTCTAGGTTCCCCACCCCTGTGATGTCATTGTCCTAATATTAATTACTATACTTTGTTAGGGTACGAATGCTAAATACTTATTAGGACAATGATGCCACACAGTGGATAATCTCAAAACCTTAATCCCCTGCAACCCAGTCAGTTAAAGTAACTTAGTCACTGTTCATGATAAATATTAACTACCAGGAATGTCAGTCACCTGTGTCGGCCTCAGTGCTCAGAGGTTACTCCTGCTAACCTTCACGTCACTACTACTACTACTAAGTACTGGAGGGAACCTAGAGCAGCTTTTTTACCAGGAAGAAGTAATTTAGCTCTTTTACTACACTTGCTAAATTCACTCCAGCAAGACTGCCAACATAACATAAGTTATTCTTTGTGTAGAGATCCACTTTAAAACAAGACTGGAGGTTATTGTCATGATAGGTAAAACATTATAAAAAGCCATAGAGGTCCTTTTCCGGTGACCGACATGTGTTTAATATACTAAAATGCATCTTAGGTGCTATCATGCCATTGTCCATCAATCATAATGTGTAATTTACATGCTAAGTAGCTATTCTGGTCTCCTAACACCTGCAAATCTTTTGCAAGGTCAGAACACAACTAAATGTGGATACACTTAGAAGACATCATTCTAAAGTTTGCAAATCCTTGTTAGAGACAAAGAGAAAGTAAAGTTGCTAAATAGAAAATATTGTAATGACGGTTATTTTAAATTTTTTTTTTTAATGACGGTTATTTTTTAAGCTGTTATTAATGTGTTATTCTGTCAAAGCAGAAAACACATTTGCTAAACAAATATTATATTCTAAGGCAAAGACGTATGTCTAGAAACTGATAAAATATGTATCTGTAAAGGCAGAAGATTATGTAAACCACTCTACAACCATTAACTTCTTTCAAAACTTCACATTTCAATCCAATCCCATTGAAGTCAGTGGGGGGCCGGGGGGG
>NW_017308742.1:30569-47557 GCF_000935625.1 Nanorana parkeri | reverse complement strand
GGGGGGGGGGGTGAATCTTGAAAATCAATTCTGGTAATTTTCAAGGCTCATAGGCAAGGTGTGGTCAAAATATAGTTCAGCAGGGAGACAGTTCTCCTTTTATGTGGCTTTGAGGGCAATAAAAAATTACAGTGCCCTATTTCAGAGACAGTAGCCAGTCATAGTGTACAGTGACTAAAGAGTAAGCAGCTTGATTAAGCTGCAATGTAAGAGAGAGAGACAAAGCAGTTTTTATCCTAAAACAAAAGTCATTATTTCAGAGACAGCATCCAGAAATATTGTATAGACTCGCTGCACATTATGCAAGTGGTGTTACTGGGCCACAATTCAATAGGGAGAGATGGGGCAGGTTTTATCATAAAGTACAATTTAGATGATATTATTTATGAGACAAAAGCCAGAAATACTGTACAGACTCCTTGCACACTATGTCAGGTTTTTTTTTTACTGGGTTGAAAGTTCAGAGGCAGAGATGGGGCAGGTTGTATCATTAAGTAAAAACTATATGTATTATTTCAGAGACACAGCTGGAACTACTGAACAGATTCCATAGTCATCATTGAAGCAGTCGGAGTAGGCCACATTTTGAAAAAGACACACAGCTTGCAGCTTTTCCTCCCAAAAAACACATTTAAGTTACACACACACACACACACACACAATTTGAAAAATATGCATACTTCTTTTAGAAAAAGAAAACATCCTGAAAATGCTATAATCCCAAACTGCAACAATTATCCAGAAAGAGGGCCAATATGGCAAATGTTTTTTTTGTTAAAGCATCTAGGAATGACACACCAAGCAAAACAACTCTATTTATATACAGTAGTTACAAAACGTTTATTAACTCCAAGACAGACTTATAGTTAACAATTCATAAATACATGCTTTAAAGCAAAGGTGATTGATGTGCATATAGTTACACCACCATCTTGAAATGTTACAGTATTGTTACAAAGAGCAGAACTGTCATAATAACAACTCTGCTCCCAAATGTAAACAAAGGGATGGAACAAGTCCTGTGACATCATGATTACCTGTGCCCCTTTGTAATACTACATATAAATAAAAATACTTTGCAAATAATACATTACATTGTAGTTATTTCAGAGACAGAAGAAAAAATAAATTTTTCAGGTTGAGACTGAAGAAAATGTACTGATTTACTGCACAGAATGTAGCCCTTTTGAATAGGATTCCATTTCTGTGGTAGAGCAGTCAGACTGTTGCTGGAAAATAAAAATGACATTGTATTTTTTCTGCGACAGAAGACAAATAATTGTACAGATATGCCGCACAATTTTTAAGCCTTTTTGATATGCCACAATTTCCGAGGGAGCAACCAGGCAGTTTATAATCAAGGAATCACTGTTGGGCCACACTATTTCAAAGAGACTATATCCACAAATATTCTTCCAGGCAGTTCACTGAAATAGGCACAAAAAAGGGACAAATGCACAGCTCACCATTCTAAACACCTCTTTGAATGGTGACAAGATGGTACATGCATCCTGAATAAATGCGCCAAATGGTGAAGTACGTAAAAAAATGAATTTATTAAACAATAAAACACACTTACAAGATAGCCAGAATGAAATTGCCTTGACTTTCGTCCCTTGACTTTTTCCAGGAAAGGTTCACATGATGTGGAATCGATTGATTGTTTGCTGCAGGGCGATTTCATTCTGGCTATCTTGTAAGTGTGTTTTATTGTTGCAATAAATGGTTGCAATAAAAGGTTGCTGGAAACCCTGACTTTTGTAGGGAGGAGGCTGGCACACAAGAAAACCCTTATCATTGGCCCTGGTCACTTGACCACAGTTCAGAGGCCGGAAAGTGCATTGTTTATAATTGGTCTCTATTGTTATCAGCTGCAGCTCACCCCTAGTGATCAACCTGTCTAGCCAACGTTTCGTATAACAAGAATGGCTGGATAAAGTTGCAAATCCTCTGGTGGGTAAAACAATAAACATAAATGTATCTAAACTATATTTGACTGCCTTCCTAGAGTTTAATTTAAAGCCATGATTCTTCTTAATCATGATTTAAAATAGCAGGATATAATATTAGTGTGTATAAATGACTTGAAGTATATTTACATTTATTTAGATGTTTATTGTTTCAAATCCAAATTTGTAACGGGTATGGAAAAATATTTTTATTGGTATTCTAATTACTGATTTTTACTACTACTATAATAATTACTGCATTTTTTTCTCTTTCTATAGTACCAATATTCTGGTCTAATAACACAAAATAAAACAAGCATTTATAATATAATAAAAACATTCTAAATGTAACTAATATATCAATATTTGTATAAAACAGATTGTAAAAACCCCAACATTTCAATCTACAGTATAGCACTAAATAAAATAAAGATAAAGAATTGGATACTGTTTTCACTTTTTGGTTTATTACCTTGTAGAAAAATATAGAATACATTACCCTTTATGAACCATGACAAACTGGATACATACTTTATTCCATTATGTTCATCCACATGTTGAACTTCAGAAATGCATGCCCTCACATTAGTTATGCTATTAAGTTAATGAGGCAAAATATATGAAACATTACGCATGGTAAATAAAAAAAATGGCATAAAAAAAGGATTTTTAATTTAATTAAACAATATGCAGCCTGTAAACTGTGTTAACATGGTTTCAGAACAAGCACTACGATTTTAAAATGTAATAATGCTCAGTTATATTGAATCTGATTTCTGGTAGAATCCAGTTTTAATGTAAGTTTCATAGTAGCAAACATTACGTACAATTGGGCAATTTAGAAAACAGCAAATGTTAGATTTGCCATGTATTCACCATGCATCCTCATTATTAGTCTTCATTCCAAGAAGATTCACCAATAACTGGATTTGATGAATCTTTAGTCGGAAATGGTGCTTTAGATTACATTTGTAACCTTTAAAAACAAGCTAGTTACATTTTAAACTAGGTTAAAAGGTAGTACTGTATATGGAACAATAGTTCTGCCTTGTTGTCAGAGTACTTCTGAACTTAAAAAATATATGTTTTGTTAAAAATAGAATGATATCAAATAAAATGAAAAAAACAAGTTAGAAAGAAATACAGCATTGTAACCTTCATGCTTCCATGTCTGGTGTCAGGTCTTCTCATTATGTCTCAAAACGCTGTTATATCCTTAGAATTCTCTGTTTCCATCCCATCCGCTATTGATTACAGCTGCTTCTATTAGTGTTTCCCAATACCATTCTCAATTCAGCTGTCTCTATACCTGTCCCACGACTCCTCCCCTTCCTCTTCAGCCCTTACTCCAAACTGTATAAACTGTGACCTAAGCACATATAACCAGGCTTGAGAAAAAGGCAGATAGCCTTGAAAAGCCTTGCTATGATTACCCCAACCTGGAAGTGAACACCTAGAGTTCCTCACAGCCATGGGGAGCTGAGCCACTGACAACTCTGCAGAATGCTGACTGACTCCACTCTGCTGTACACTGATTGAGGAAACCCGCCAGCACACCTCACCAACATTGCTGATATACAGTACCACCAGTTTCACCGACTCCTGGGACTGAGGAGAAGCGCTTAGTTTACTGTTCCTCTTCCCCCTGCTGGTCAGGACTGGCTTAATGACAACCAGTGTGCCTTCAACGGTTCAAGGTAATCTATACCCACCACTGCTGTAATTGAAATTTTGTAATTTTTTCTCTTCTCTGTTTTGCATTTTAAATTTAGAGTGATGTTTCCAATTAACTCCTGATTTGATGATTGTCCCAGTGAAATCAGAGATTTTTTGTGTGGGACCCCCGCAGCTGATATATATGCAGGCATTTACCTGTCTTTTGTGAGTTCATACATTACCGCTCTTTTCTGTCCTCTGGTGTCACATAGATAATACACAAGGTTGTTGCACTCTTCTCTTGTTTTTTCATTTTTTATGTAACCTTTAAAACAAGCTAGTTTCATAAGTTACATGTTAAACTAAGTGAGAAGCTAGTATTGTATATGGAGCAACAGTTCTGCCCTGTTGTCAGAGTACATCTGGACTTCAAAAATGTATGTTTTGTAAAAATAGAATGATATAAAATAAAATGAAATGATTATGTTTTTCCATCCAGACAGAGTTGTGTTGCAACCAACACTGCAGTTTACGTCCTATTGTCAATAATCCAGTGATCCTGGAACACAACTGCTGGTGATTTTGGCAGTGTCCTGGACCCATAATTGCATAAGCATAGCTAAGTTACCCAGGCCAGCAGAGTGTAAAATAATGATATGTAGTGACTGCATGGACGCTCACAATCTGTGTCCAGGTGTGAACTTTCATACCTCCTTTTTATACAGAATTGCTGGTTAATACATTTATTAACCAGCATCATCATCTATATAAATAGATGAATTTATGATTTTGTCATGTCATGAAGGACACATAAAAAGCATGTCACCAGATACCCCTTTACTTTGAGGGTGTATATGACCTGTTTTGCATTGCTTTCTTTAGACCCAGCAGGTTTTATTGGGATGTGTTTGCATTGAAAGCTAAGCAGATAAAACCCAGCCTTTCATGGAGTTTTGCATTGGAACACTTGCATTTGAGCAGTGCTGCATTTAAATGCAAAAGGCAGTGATTGAAAAAACTTGATGGACATGTGTCTTTTTTCACTAACTATGTGACTAACTATGAAACCCTTGACCCCTATAAGTGGTTAGCATTATTGTCACATGTCCAGCGACTTTATAATAATTTGTATAGGCTCTTTGTACAGAAGCTGAGATTGATTGTATTTTATAAATTTTTATGCAGCCAACTGCTCTATGCTATCAGCCAGGTTGTGACTGCTAGATAGACTGCTAGAAGTCCAGTGACAGTGCAGTGATGTGTCGCCTCCATGGCTGTTTGCGTACAGTGTGATCAGCGGAGGTCACACTGAACTCGACCAATTGCATTGTGATCCTAGGCTGAGAGCCACTAATAACGGCTCTCAGCCTGATCTCGAGTGGCTTTATTGTCTACTGACAGCAGTGCCGCTAGCGAGCATGTGACTGACATTTATTGGAGCACTTTGAGGTGGAGGGGGCGGGTACAGCTGGCTTCGGCTGTCTGAGAGCCGGAGCCAGCTGTCACTTACGCAGCAGGGGGCTGATCCCGACAGTAAAGTCAGGATCCTTTGACAGCCTGGCCGGCTCCAGCGAGGCTTTGCCAGTCTCAGCTAATAGTGGGCTGTAGCCCGTTATTAGCTGAAAATGGGTAATGTACTACTCCTACTTTCTTATAAATAGACTTTTACTTGGCACCTGCTGCATATTTTTACTATGTATGTTTTGAAAATACTCAGTAAATATGTGCAGTGGGTAGGTACCAATTTTTAAAGTCTTTTTAAAACATGGTTTTTATCCATATGGTGTTAAACAACAAAATTGTATTGCTCAGGGTAAAGGATTGGTATAGGAAGGATATCGCTGGTAAATTTGTTCAAACCTTATAAGAATTGGGGCCTACTGCCCATTGTCTCTCACATTATATATATATTAGTTTCCTTCGCTGAGGTATAAGCTCTTATGTACAGTTAATTCCTGATCTTGTCACTCCAATTGATAAAGAAGTATTTCCTGTATGTTTCTGACCATGCTAAGCAAAGAAGGAGACCCGGGCTAGCGTGGTCAGTTTGCTTTCTCTTTGGAACATACAGGACGCCATGCCAACACATGGCAAGCCCTAATTCCTATAGTCAGATTGTTGCTAACACGCCCCGGCCAAGCCCTGCTCAGCTTGAATGACAGGTCTCCATGGTGCAAAACAGCTGTGATTTCAGCATGTAAGAGGGTGTTCCCTCCTTTTGAGGGACTGTAGTACTTCTACTGATCCCTGGATGGCACTAATGATCTATTACTACAAAATTCTAGTGCAGGAAGGACTCGTGGGTGAAGAAGTCTGGCAAATCACTATGTAAGAAGTCATGTATTCAGAGGCTCCCCTCTAGAGTAGCCTGTTGAATCTGTTAGAGCATGGTCCTGGAATGTAAGACCTTAGGCCTTGGGCCTGATCTCGGAACACATTTGGGAGTAAACAACACATTTGTTTTGCGATCGCACGGCATCAGAACTCAGGGCATTGCGGTACCACACGTTTCAGTGCGGTGATTGCACTGCGGGTGGAAGGCGTGGCTGCAGAGCCATTCAAATAAATGGCACCACCAAGCCCCCTCCTGATCCAAAACGTGGGGAGGGTTTGTGTATGTGATCCAGTGTGTTAATGGCACGGAACCTAATAAGAGCTTGTGCACACCATGGCCTGCATTTTACAGCCCATTCATTAAATCCAGGCTGCTGGGGGGAACCCTATGGTTGGAGGAGAGATGGTCACATAACTTTGACAGGTCACACACCAAGATCTCCACCCAGCTTTTTTTTCTTCCTTTTAGAAGACAAGGCCTCTAAAGGCTTCATAGTCTGACTGTGCTTTATAATGTGGTATAGCCACAGTAAGGCCATACCACTGCTTTATAAATGTCCCCCTTAGCTTAAATTCCAATGCGGGACTTGCAGAAATTTTGTATGTTTTGTTTTGTGTTGACTTTCTTTGGGTGTTTATGTTTTCTCCCTCAGCTCAAAAACGTATTGCTAGATAATCTGATCCTATTGTGTATACCTTTTTTATGTAAGCTCCTTCAGTGGCAGGAACTGATGTAAAGGGTATAAATGGGTACATGGTGAAATATTTGCTTCACTTCTGATTAACTTATTTACATGCAACACCACCATTTCTTTGTGTTTTTCAACTAGTAAAAAATTACAGTAATTCCACAAATTACCACCAAAAAATTCCAGCCAGGCACACCAGAGAGTAGGCCCTCCTCTATGCTGATATTAACTGATTTTTGCCCCCTGCACTGTGCTAACCTAGCCCCATTCCCTCACCAGATGAATACTCACCTTGCAATAGTCACTCACGCCCTCAAGGCATTGATTATATCTGCCTGCTGATCTTATGTGTGCCAGCCGGACCTGCACAAAAGCTTCTCTGGGACCTTCCCACAATGAGGGAGGCACTTGGGCGACAGTCCTATAAAGTTTTATAGGAAGCTACTGCAAGACAAGGATGGTGCATGGAAGATCAGCAGCAGGGTGTAAAAAACTTGGGCATGATTACAAGGTAAAAGTGGGTCTGGGGAGGGGACAAAAAGCATATGTGCACATATCCTTTAAGCACTGGGTGTCTGGTCCAACGTCAGACACAACAAAGGGCCTAACTCCCCAACCACTAGCACAATGCTGATATGCAGCTGCTCATATACAGCTTACCTGACCCTATGAATAAGTTGCTACCCCATCCTTGTGGTTTAGTACTGAGGTCTAAAGGACACATCACAGATATATAGCTAAAAGAGTGTAGACGTATGGGTTGCACTGCTTTTTTAGGTTAGGCACAATTAAAATTGTTTGATATTTCCTATAACATAAATGTTCACTCTTTGACTTCAGGCCCACTTGAGTCCACTTGAGTGTCCCAGGGCATTTATTTAGTTTTGGAAATGTCTCTGTTATGCACATTATGTCTTTTAACATTTTTAGCCTACCCTAACATATTATATATTGTCTTTTTAAGGTACAGATAGCACTTGAATGTGGTAGCAGATTTGTACAAAATATTTTTTCTTATGAATTTTTGAAAAAATTAGAAAATGCCTGTGATTTTTTTCCCAATGATTCACATCATTTGTTCACCACCACATGTGTGTCTCAATAAATCACTATCAAAGTATGATGATTAAAATAATATCACATAAGTGTGAGTTCTCTGTAACATATCAGAATAGTAAAGCTTGAAATAAATGTATGTGTTTTTATTTAGGAGAGCTTTATTCTCCTTAAATTTCAACGGACATGGGAAAAATTGCTTTGTGTAAACTGTTCGCATTGCATTAAGATAAGATAAGATAAGATAAGATCAGGTTGGATTGGCGAGGGTACAGATTAACACCACATCATCTTTTTCAAAGGTTTACAATTACTAAGAATGCAAATGACATTGAGTTAATGTTGACACTTGGGTAGTAAACAAAAACAAAAATGTAATCCAAATCATCTGGCATCATTGTTGGGACCTGTGGATTAATCTGGGGGGATTTTCTAAAATGTAGTTTTAGGGGTAATATATGTATTCTCCCTCTTATCTATCTATCTATCTATCTATCTATCTATCTATCTATCTATCTATCTATCTATCTATCTATCTATCTATCTATCTATCTATCTATCTATGTGTGTGTAGCCCTTGCTTAGATACTGTCCCCTTAAGAGAAAATATCAGTTGCAGAGCACAGTAAAACTGAGCCTGCATTATAGAGACTTTGATTCAGCTGCTGCTGAGAGCTGAAAGGACCTGTGAGAGTTGCAGCCACTGTGCAATGGAGACACAGCCAGCCAGTGCAGCATAGGCCTACAAGGCCCAGACAGCACACCAAAGAGGGGAAAAGACTGTATGGATCTATACTGAGCATGCCAGAATGAGATTTAATTCTCTTGTGCTGCATTGATGAGTGTGGGGCCTGTTTTTGGCTCCCTGCTCATTTGGATTAAGCACGCTACCACCAGTGGTGCTGCCGTCACCATTGGAGACCGGGTCCGTCATTACTCTGGAGAACAGACATCTGGAGGACCACAGAGAGAGGATTGAGAGACTGCTGAGGCAGAGTGCCACCTAGGCACCTGCTGGACGCTGACTGGAGAGGAGTATCCCTTTTGCTGGCACAAGTGGGAATCACCAGCAGAAATGGAGATTCACTGGTTTGGTGAGGGGCTATCAGCGTTGCCTTTCTTCTGCTATTTAGAGTGGTTCAGCTAAAAAGGGCCCAACGTTGCCAAAACATTGTTAGACCTACAGGCCTGAAGTATACCAAATAGGACAGGATTGCACTATAGGTGTGAATAGTTCTGGTGTTAGTGAAGTTCTATTTGTTTAGTCAGGTAGCACTCTAATCTATTAAATATAATCTGCTATTCAGTATTATTATTTTGGCTAAGACTTTATTAACTCTTCAGTTTCAGGGTTACTGTTCATTATACCTGTTTTAGTGTGTTAGTCGGTTGCCAGCTTTTACCTGCATAAATTTAGGGCTTCGTCTTATCATTAAAGCCCAATTTACACATTCCACAAGGTGTGTTGCGGATCTAGTCTGGTAGTCTGGGCAGTTTATCCTGGTGTGGGACAGAAGAACCAAAAATTCACAGCGACTCCTTTGAGGGTGAGTGCTATCTATCTATCTATCTATCTATCTATCTATCTATCTATCTATCTATCTATCTATCTATCTATCTATCTATCTATATCAACAGGCCACTTGTAATAGCGATCTACTGCTGTCTGTAATCAGCCAGCAATAGATCACATGATTCAATAATGACATCATACTGTAAACAAAGTGCACTACAATACAAGTGATCAGTTAAACAATCTGAATATCCAACATACCTCCTGAATACACAGCCATTAGGGGGTATGTTAGATTTTCAGATCGTTCAACCGGTCACTTGTATTCTAGTGTACTTTGTTTACAGTATTATGTAATTTTTGAATCATGTCACTTGGAAGGAATATGACATAATTCTGATGCCAGGGGGAGTGGATGGCTGTTTTTTGAATGTTTTCTCTGACATTGCACTTGGTATGTCTGGTATATAAGGTTGTGGGTTTGGTGGAGCATTTGTCATATTAGGCCTGATGAAGAGGGACCCTGCGTGGCCCAGAAACATTGCATTTGTAACGTACCTCGGCTCCATGCCGCGTCCCGTGTGCGTTCCACCGTGGAACGCATCAGACGGGGAAGCCGCCGAGGGTTTCCTCCCCCATTAGGGGAAGTGCTATGCGCTCCACGCTGGTGGAAAAGATACTTGATTCCAGGAGACCCAGAGGCTGTATCCAGTACCTCATCCGTTGGAAGGGGTATGGTCCTCTTGACGATTCGTGGGTGAGCGCCCAGGATGTACACGCTCCCTTGCTAAAGCGGAGGTTCCATAGCAGGTATCCCTCCAAGCCCGCACCCTCGCGGAACCCCGGAGGGGTTCCCTTGAGCAGGGGGTACTGTAACGTACCTCGGCTCCATGCCGCGTCCCGTGTGCGTTCCACCGTGGAACGCATCAGACGGGGAAGCTGCCGAGGGTTTCCTCCCCCATTAGGGGAAGTGCTATGCGCTCCACGCTGGAACGCAGAAGTGCGCCGCGGCCGCATGACGTCACGGCCGCGGCCTATTTAAACTGGCTGTGAACGCTGTAGGGTGTTCACTATTGGGTTCGCAAGCCCAAACAACCCCAGGAACTTTGCTCCCAGGAATACTGCCTCCACTGTCTACAGGAGGATGAGCCTAGCACCCTGAAGACCACTGCACCTAAAAGCGCAAGTACTTCTCAGTGCTCTCTGGGCCATTATATGGGACTTGAGAGGTTGTCCTCTATTGTATTGAGAGATGTGCATAACTTATGGACTGCCTATGTTATTCTGCATTGAGATCTGCATCTGCTATATCTAGCCTACATAACCTAGACGGACCTTGATATTTATAACCGTGATAATACCAACTGTCTAAATATATAACCGGAGTTCTCTTGGGGTTACGTATTGCTCAGTGGAACTACTTGCACATCATACATTTAGTACCCAGTTGTCCATTGTGGGGTTATGCCCGAATAACGCTCACGCTTCCCTCTTTTGTTCTTTTGTTGAAACCGGCGAATGATGCAAGAACCCCAAACTCTCTGTCATTGCAAGGGAGTGACGCCTGGGGTTCATTGACTGAGTGCCGTCCAGTAAACCACACCCCGAAACCTCGAATCCGCAGTTGTGATCCTGACCAAGCTACTTAGAACCAGCGGCTGTGACAGCATTGTAATGTGGCATAATGCGTTAATAAAGAAGAAGTTTTGGACACAAGTTTTTCAGTGTGCTGGTGATGTTCCTGACATTACTTCTTTTTCTTTTACCTGACATTACCATGACATTAATTATGACACCATCTCTTCCAATGTAAACACAATGCAATGTATTTGCAGTGATCTGCTGCAAATACTTTTTGGAATGCTGTGTAGCAAGATCTGAAGCCCAGGAGCTAAAAGTGCTGGGTGCTGGCTGTCATTGACAGCAGGCAATTGCAGCCTACATCTTTTGATCCCCTTTTAATGCACTCTGCCAGAAACATGAAATATCATCAGTATGGTAGGGAACCTGCCAACTCTCAGCATACCAGCCTAAGAGATACCAACCTTTATGCTTGGTATGTTTACGAAGGAGTGTAAATCTCTTTCAATAAAAAAAAAAACTGCAGAAAATTCCTAATTCCAAATTCAGATTGGAAGCCATGTAGCTAATTACATAAAGCCAATGCAGGTCATGGCAAAAAGCAGTGAACGTGATTGACAAAGTGCTTGTGTTTATTTTCTCATAAATAACTATTTAGGTCTAGACTTCTAATGAGAATTGATGATATTCTAAGGAACAAGAAGATCAGTTTGCTACATTTATTCCTAATCATCATTCTGCCAGAAACAGTGATTTGTGATATCACAAAACTGCCCACAGATTGCAGAAAATAATGTGTAAACAGCATCCTTCCTAATATATCTGAATGTTTTTGCAAAGTTACAACTCCTTTGTTAGTTTGTGCATTTAGGCAGTGCTGGGACTGTCCTTCAATGCTGGCAGGAGCAGACATAAATGTGTTTAAAAAAAACAGACACCATATCATTTTCAAAATGATGCAAATATCTGCATGCTGTTTCCATCCTTTCTTTTGGACATAACTTACACTGAAACTAAACTAAAATACATACATTGTTGTTCTATCATATAACATAAAATATAGTAAAGTCATAAATTAAATTACTAACCCTGAAAAAATACCTCAGTGGGACATTTGTTTTCATGGTTACTAACACTAGACATGAATAAGTGCATTTTTAAATGATAAATGTTGGTTCCAAATAAACATAAAGGGCTCCATTTTACATTGCACATTATATACCACCAAACCCAGAGATACACTGACTCAAAGAAAGAGTTCTACAGAATATTCCCTCAGCATAAATCAGCGTATGTAGTTTTTACAATTAGAGGGGCGTTCCTGTTCTTGAATTAAATTGATAAATAAGATATGAAGGAAATCAAACAGGAGAGCCAGTGTGTTATTGTGGAAGCAGGAAAAAAAATATTTTTCTGACTTATTTCTTAGAATGCAGTCTCCCTACAGTGTCAGTCTGGGAATTTGAGACCCACTCCTAAATCAATTTACAAAGTTCAAAAGCAATGTGTTAGAATTGATCACATATTTTTCATGCACCTTCCTTGTCACTTAAATCCACTATGAGACATATAGTGCATGGCATGGTGTGAGAGCTCTGCTTACTTTGCTCTGGTCAACTATTTTGTGTGTTTTTTAATTAAAATTTTTTTTTTAATGTACTTATTTTTACTTGTTCTGTAGTTTCTTGGCTTTATTTTTAATGTATCTATATGTTCTTTGCTTGCAGAAGCAGACCTCAGCAGAGTATAGTGGACAGAAAGAGGTGTAATCAGTAAAAACACAGTATAGGAATGATTTGGGGGTTTTGTTCTTTAGCGCTTTGAGTAAATAGTGAATTCATGCATTTCCTGGTGTTTGAACTGTGGTCACATGGCTTAGAAGGGGCAATCATGGGGGTTTTCATATGTGCTAGACACCCCCCTATAAAAGTCAGGGTTCTCAGCAGCCTTTGTTCAGTGTGTGTTGGAAGAGACATGGAATAGTTAGGGAAAAGATCAGAGCTTTTTTGCAGGGAGAGATGTTGCTGCTGGTGATTGCTAAAAATGTCTATATTTACACTGAGACACAAACACACTGAGGGGAATTTATCAAATCTGGAGCAGCTGTGCATGACAACCAATCAGCTTCTCTCTTTCATTTTCAAATCTTAACTGAACAAACTGAAGAGAGAAGCTGATTGGGTCCCCTTGGCAACTGCTCCAGATTTTGTCTGCTCCAATTTTTGCTCCCCCCCTCCCCTGTGTGCCTGTAGCAGATTAGGGACAGATTACAGGGAGAGATACCTTTTTGTGTGTGTTGTAGAAGCAACTTCCATTGCTGTTCAGCTGCTGCACCCACCCGCCCCCCTTCTATCTATCTATCTATCTATATCAACAGGCCACTTGTAATAGCGATCTACTGCTGTCTGTAATCAGCCAGCAATAGATCACATGATTCAATAATGACATCATACTGTAAACAAAGTGCACTACAATACAAGTGATCAGTTAAACAATCTGAATATCCAACATACCTCCTGAATACACAGCCATTAGGGGGTATGTTAGATTTTCAGATCGTTCAACCGGTCACTTGTATTCTAGTGTACTTTGTTTACAGTATTATGTAATTTTTGAATCATGTCACTTGGAAGGAATATGACATAATTCTGATGCCAGGGGGAGTGGATGGCTGTTTTTTGAATGTTTTCTCTGACATTGCACTTGGTATGTCTGGTATATAAGGTTGTGGGTTTGGTGGAGCATTTGTCATATTAGGCCTGATGAAGAGGGACCCTGCGTGGCCCAGAAACATTGCATTTGTAACGTACCTCGGCTCCATGCCGCGTCCCGTGTGCGTTCCACCGTGGAACGCATCAGACGGGGAAGCCGCCGAGGGTTTCCTCCCCCATTAGGGGAAGTGCTATGCGCTCCACGCTGGTGGAAAAGATACTTGATTCCAGGAGACCCAGAGGCTGTATCCAGTACCTCATCCGTTGGAAGGGGTATGGTCCTCTTGACGATTCGTGGGTGAGCGCCCAGGATGTACACGCTCCCTTGCTAAAGCGGAGGTTCCATAGCAGGTATCCCTCCAAGCCCGCACCCTCGCGGAACCCCGGAGGGGTTCCCTTGAGCAGGGGGTACTGTAACGTACCTCGGCTCCATGCCGCGTCCCGTGTGCGTTCCACCGTGGAACGCATCAGACGGGGAAGCTGCCGAGGGTTTCCTCCCCCATTAGGGGAAGTGCTATGCGCTCCACGCTGGAACGCAGAAGTGCGCCGCGGCCGCATGACGTCACGGCCGCGGCCTATTTAAACTGGCTGTGAACGCTGTAGGGTGTTCACTATTGGGTTCGCAAGCCCAAACAACCCCAGGAACTTTGCTCCCAGGAATACTGCCTCCACTGTCTACAGGAGGATGAGCCTAGCACCCTGAAGACCACTGCACCTAAAAGCGCAAGTACTTCTCAGTGCTCTCTGGGCCATTATATGGGACTTGAGAGGTTGTCCTCTATTGTATTGAGAGATGTGCATAACTTATGGACTGCCTATGTTATTCTGCATTGAGATCTGCATCTGCTATATCTAGCCTACATAACCTAGACGGACCTTGATATTTATAACCGTGATAATACCAACTGTCTAAATATATAACCGGAGTTCTCTTGGGGTTACGTATTGCTCAGTGGAACTACTTGCACATCATACATTTAGTACCCAGTTGTCCATTGTGGGGTTATGCCCGAATAACGCTCACGCTTCCCTCTTTTGTTCTTTTGTTGAAACCGGCGAATGATGCAAGAACCCCAAACTCTCTGTCATTGCTAGAGAGTGACGCCTGGGGTTCATTGACTGAGTGCCGTCCAGTAAACCACACCTCGAAACCTCGAATCCGCAGTTGTGATCCTGACCAAGCTACTTAGAACCAGCGGCTGTGACAGCATTGTAATGTGGCATAATGCGTTAATAAAGAAGAAGTTTTGGACACAAGTTTTTCAGTGTGCTGGTGATGTTCCTGACATTACTT
Organism: Nanorana parkeri; assembly: GCF_000935625.1. Classification (NCBI taxonomy): domain Eukaryota; kingdom Metazoa; phylum Chordata; class Amphibia; order Anura; family Dicroglossidae; genus Nanorana; species Nanorana parkeri. The sequence continues at coordinate 32,774 of NW_017308742.1, read as the reverse complement.
CTTTTTCTTTTACCTGACATTACCATGACATTAATTATGACACCATCTCTTCCAATGTAAACACAATGCAATGTATTTGCAGTGATCTGCTGCAAATACTTTTTGGAATGCTGTGTAGCAAGATCTGAAGCCCAGGAGCTAAAAGTGCTGGGTGCTGGCTGTCATTGACAGCAGGCAATTGCAGCCTACATCTTTTGATCCCCTTTTAATGCACTCTGCCAGAAACATGAAATATCATCAGTATGGTAGGGAACCTGCCAACTCTCAGCATACCAGCCTAAGAGATACCAACCTTTATGCTTGGTATGTTTACGAAGGAGTGTAAATCTCTTTCAATAAAAAAAAAAACTGCAGAAAATTCCTAATTCCAAATTCAGATTGGAAGCCATGTAGCTAATTACATAAAGCCAATGCAGGTCATGGCAAAAAGCAGTGAACGTGATTGACAAAGTGCTTGTGTTTATTTTCTCATAAATAACTATTTAGGTCTAGACTTCTAATGAGAATTGATGATATTCTAAGGAACAAGAAGATCAGTTTGCTACATTTATTCCTAATCATCATTCTGCCAGAAACAGTGATTTGTGATATCACAAAACTGCCCACAGATTGCAGAAAATAATGTGTAAACAGCATCCTTCCTAATATATCTGAATGTTTTTGCAAAGTTACAACTCCTTTGTTAGTTTGTGCATTTAGGCAGTGCTGGGACTGTCCTTCAATGCTGGCAGGAGCAGACATAAATGTGTTTAAAAAAAACAGACACCATATCATTTTCAAAATGATGCAAATATCTGCATGCTGTTTCCATCCTTTCTTTTGGACATAACTTACACTGAAACTAAACTAAAATACATACATTGTTGTTCTATCATATAACATAAAATATAGTAAAGTCATAAATTAAATTACTAACCCTGAAAAAATACCTCAGTGGGACATTTGTTTTCATGGTTACTAACACTAGACATGAATAAGTGCATTTTTAAATGATAAATGTTGGTTCCAAATAAACATAAAGGGCTCCATTTTACATTGCACATTATATACCACCAAACCCAGAGATACACTGACTCAAAGAAAGAGTTCTACAGAATATTCCCTCAGCATAAATCAGCGTATGTAGTTTTTACAATTAGAGGGGCGTTCCTGTTCTTGAATTAAATTGATAAATAAGATATGAAGGAAATCAAACAGGAGAGCCAGTGTGTTATTGTGGAAGCAGGAAAAAAAATATTTTTCTGACTTATTTCTTAGAATGCAGTCTCCCTACAGTGTCAGTCTGGGAATTTGAGACCCACTCCTAAATCAATTTACAAAGTTCAAAAGCAATGTGTTAGAATTGATCACATATTTTTCATGCACCTTCCTTGTCACTTAAATCCACTATGAGACATATAGTGCATGGCATGGTGTGAGAGCTCTGCTTACTTTGCTCTGGTCAACTATTTTGTGTGTTTTTTAATTAAAATTTTTTTTTTAATGTACTTATTTTTACTTGTTCTGTAGTTTCTTGGCTTTATTTTTAATGTATCTATATGTTCTTTGCTTGCAGAAGCAGACCTCAGCAGAGTATAGTGGACAGAAAGAGGTGTAATCAGTAAAAACACAGTATAGGAATGATTTGGGGGTTTTGTTCTTTAGCGCTTTGAGTAAATAGTGAATTCATGCATTTCCTGGTGTTTGAACTGTGGTCACATGGCTTAGAAGGGGCAATCATGGGGGTTTTCATATGTGCTAGACACCCCCCTATAAAAGTCAGGGTTCTCAGCAGCCTTTGTTCAGTGTGTGTTGGAAGAGACATGGAATAGTTAGGGAAAAGATCAGAGCTTTTTTGCAGGGAGAGATGTTGCTGCTGGTGATTGCTAAAAATGTCTATATTTACACTGAGACACAAACACACTGAGGGGAATTTATCAAATCTGGAGCAGCTGTGCATGACAACCAATCAGCTTCTCTCTTTCATTTTCAAATCTTAACTGAACAAACTGAAGAGAGAAGCTGATTGGGTCCCCTTGGCAACTGCTCCAGATTTTGTCTGCTCCAATTTTTGCTCCCCCCCTCCCCTGTGTGCCTGTAGCAGATTAGGGACAGATTACAGGGAGAGATACCTTTTTGTGTGTGTTGTAGAAGCAACTTCCATTGCTGTTCAGCTGCTGGACCCACCCGCCCCCCCCCCTTCATTTTTTTGTGAACGGGTGATTT
>NW_017308742.1:27089-30549 GCF_000935625.1 Nanorana parkeri | reverse complement strand
GGTTACTTCAAGTTTTTATTTTCAATTGTTTTATATTCAGTGAGGCTTACTGACAGTGATTGAGTTTCAGCATTTGGTAAAAGTGTTCAAATACTGTGCACAAAGTCATTAAAATATTTTGCTGGCTTTTTTTTCAGTGGAATTAATACACTATGATGCAGATTTGTTTTATTGCAAGGTGGTTGGTGTCTTTACTGTTTAAAAGTGGTCTAGTTAAAGTGGTTAAATACTGTTCATGTAGTCTCTACAATATTTTGGGGTATTTTTTTAGTAAAATAAATACACTCTATTGCTGATTATTAAATTAATTATTAAATTATTTTTTTTATTTAAAGTGGTTTAAAATGGAACCTAGTAAGTGATTACATTGTTACTTTTACTGTAACTTTACAACTTACAAAACATATTAATGAAAGCATTAAAATATTACATATTAATAAAATCATTAATAAAAATAAATATAAAAAAATGGAAAGCACATTTCATTACCATTAAAGGTGAACTAACCCTTTAAATACTGTTCATGTACTCACTACAATATTTTTGGTCTTTTTTCAGTTAAAAGAATATACTCCTTTTTTTTATTATTCAAAGCTGACTGATCCTTTTGAAAAAGTGGCCTGATGAAAGTGTTAAAATTACTGTGCAAGTACTTCCTAAACTGTTTTGGGGGTTTATCAGTGAAATAAATACACTGTGATGTAATTTTTTTATATTAAAAGCTCTCTGATATGGGTCCTGTTCAAAATGTAGACTAGTGAAAATGTTTAAATACTGTGCATGTAGTCACTACACTATTCTGGGAGCTTTTTTCAGTGAAATAAATACACATTAATGTTCATGTGTTTATTAAAAGCCGGATGGTGTCTGTCCTGCTAAAAAGCAGCCTGGTAAAAGTGGTTAAAGTCTGTTCAAAAGCTGCCTTTATTGTCCCCACACCTCACTGCATGCTTTAAAATTCCCTCTTCGAAGAAATTCAAAAACACTCTGCACTCAAAACACCACATACTTTATGCCAGGTTTTCAAAATACATCTAACAGTCACAAATTTACATGCAATAGGTCAGGCTAGTACCTGAACTGGATGTAGGGCCACCTTCAACCTGTCCACCCAATAGTTTATGAATGTGATTGCTAAAACATTGTGCATCAAAAAATTGCACTCTCTCACCAGGTTATTAATGAAGACTCACCATAAATATATTTTCTTCATCCTGTTCCCCAGGGTACAAAGTGTTATATTAGGTGCTGTCCAAATCCAGCATGATTGACAGCTTGCCCCCTTCCCACACGGCCATCTGACCATGCTACTCTGTTATAGTAATTATCTCAGTACCAGACAAAGAGCAGTCACAACACTGATAACATAATCTACAAAAAGGGCCAGAGAGACACAAATCTTCAAATGACAACAAAGTAAATTTACAAATGTGTGTTCCATCTTCATTTTTTAATATTGATTATAGAAAATATAAGACGCAATAGTCACATAGTAACATAGTATTTGAGGTTGAATAAAGATATAAGTCCATCAAGTCCAACCTGTTGTGTGTGTGTGTGTGTATAGTCCATGAGTGTTCTCATTCTTAAGAGTACCTGTACCCTTGTACATTTCGATCTCTCAGAAAGTCGTCCAAAAGCCTCTTGAATGATTACATATTAATTGCGGAAATTACTGCTTGAGGCAGTGAGTTCCAGACCCTAACCGCGTGAACTGAGAAGAACCCCCTTGTGTTCAAATTTTTTTTCTACCAGTTTTAGGTGGTGTCCTCTAGTCTTTGTTATGGAATTAATCTCAAAGAGTTTGTTGCTAATGTTGCTATGACTATGGAACATTTTGTACATGAAAATCATGTCCCCCCTTAATCTCCTTACTTCCAACATAAACATGTTTAAATTTAGTAGCCGTGTCTCATAGCTCTGGTCCTCCATCCCCTTCATGAGTTTGGTCGCCCTCCGCTGGACTTTCTCCAGTTCAAGGACATCCTTTCTGTGGACTGGTGAACTGTTGACTGTTTATATAGTGCTAAAAGTTTTTGTTTTTTTTACAATATGTGGCAATATGCTTTTCGCACTCTATTTTAGCTGCCAGTATTGCTAGTTTGCATCTTTTATTACATTCTTTGTAGTTAACGAACGACAATCCCGTAGCCTCCATCTTATAATTTATAAATGCCATTAGCTTTTCCTTTATGTGATGCTTTACAGTTTTATTAAGCCATACAGGTTTTGTTTGTGATCTTTTACTTTTATTACCCAATAACCCATTGCCAAATGCAATATGCATTTGGCAATGGCAATGTGTAAGGTGTTTTTAAAACATTCCCACTTTTGGTCTGAGTTCAGTTGGTGAAATAAATGTTCCCACTTGATGTCCCCCACTAGGTGGCGCAGTTTATCAAAGTTAGCCCTTCTGAAATTAAGGGTTCTTGTCCTACCAGCCTGCTTTCCTTTCCTGTATCCAATATAGAAAGTAATCACATTATGATCACTATTTCCCAGTGTCTCCCCAATAACAATATCCTCAATTAACTCCGCTTTATTAGAAATGATTAAATCTAGGATGGCATTTTTCCTAGTTGGGACCTCCACCATCTGGTCCATGAAATTGTCACGCAACATGTTCAGAAATCGGCCAACCTTTGTTGAACTTGAGGTTCCATTTGCCCAATTTATGTCCGGGTAATTGAAGTCGCCCATCACGTCTACATTGCCCTCCCTCCCAGCTATTTCTATTTCAGACTGTAGATGAGCCTCCCCCTCCTCCCCTATATTTGGGGGTTTATAACAAATACCCACAATTAGTTTGCGACGATCGTCCGTCATGTCCAGTTCCAGCCATAAGGATTCCACGTCCTCCCCACTATTTGACGTGATGTCGTCCCTTATATGCATATTTAGATAATTTTTAACATAAATGCATACCCCCCCCTTCTCCCACCTCTGTCCCTCCTGAACAGGTTGTACCCCTCTATGTTGGTGGCCCAATCATATGCGCTCTCTAGCCAGGTTTCCGCTATTCCCACTATATCGAAGTCCTCTTCGAGTATCATAAGCTCAAGCTCTTCTAATTTATTTGCCAGACTTCTAGCGTTTGTGTACATACGTTTTTACAATGGGGTCGTGCCCAACCCCATCTAGTAATCTATCAATTCGTTCCACAATGTGTCGAACTCGCGCCCCCGGTAGGCAGCACACTGTTCGACTCTCACGGTTACGATGACAGATTACACTGTCAGTCTGCCTGAGGATGGAGTCTCCCACCACCAGGATCTGCCTCTCCTGACCCTCTATCCCGCTCCCGTCCTTGCCGGAGCAGTCACTCCCCCTGCGGATAGAGGAGGCATCCTGCTCCAGCAGGGTCACCCCTGAACTGATGTCCCCAACATCCTGCAACTTGGCAAATTTATTGGGGTGAATCAGATCAGGGCTGACCTCTCTAGCACTCTTCCCTCTCCCC
>NW_017308742.1:26587-26818 GCF_000935625.1 Nanorana parkeri | reverse complement strand
TTGCGCACGACATGCACTTGGTTGCACACCCACTCATGGAAGACATTATTCCCCTTTTTATTGATTTATTTGTTAAATAAATATGATACTATTTATTTATTTATTTGTTTATTTGGGTCCACTGACCCAAATAGTAGATGGCCATATTTCAGCTGCATATTGTTATAGGCCAGTGGTGGTGTACCTATGGCACGTGTGCCACAGAGGGCACGTGGGACCTTCTCGGCTGGC
>NW_017308742.1:20191-26037 GCF_000935625.1 Nanorana parkeri | reverse complement strand
GGGACCTTCTCGGCTGGCACGCGAGCCCTGGTTCGGGTGACCTCTAAGAAAAAGTCAGACCGTCCTGGATCGTCGCCTCGGTATGCGATCCGGGATGGTCACGATCAGGCAGCAGGAGCCTGTTAACAGGCATATTAAACAGCCACTTCCTCCTTGCTAGGACCCAGTGAGGCCCCAGCGAGCGGCTGTCTAATTTGCCTGTTAGGAGGCTGCCACTGCCTGAGCATGACCAGCCGAGGCGGCGATCCGGGACGGTCTGACTTATTTTATTTACAGAGCCACAGCTGCCCTCCCCTGAGAGCTGCACAACTCCCCCTCTCCTAAGAACCACACAGCCCCCCAAAGAGGCACAACACCTCCTAAAAGCCGCACAGCCCCCTAAGAGCCTCACAACCCCCCCTCTCCCAAGAGCCACACAGCCCCCCAAGAGGCACAACACCTCCTAAGAGGCGCACAGCCCCCACCGAGAGCCGCACATCCCCCACTGAGAGCCACACCTCCCGAGAGCTGCACCCCACCCGAGAGCCACACAGCCCCCCTGAGAGCCTCATGGGCCCCTCTAACAGCCATACAGCCCCACTGAGAGCCACACAGCCTCCCAAGAGCTGCACAGCCCCCCTGAGAGCCGCATGGGCCCCATCTAACAGCCATACAGCCCCCACTGAGAGCCGCACACCCCCTGAGAGCTGCACAGCCCCCCAAGACCCACACAGCCAACCCAAGAGTTGCACAGCCCCCCCTAAGACCCACACAACCCCTGTATAATGTATTGCTGGGATTTTCAGTCCTCTCTAGCTGATGGTATTATTCTGCATTGCTGTATAAGGTATTGCTGGGATTTGTAGTCCACTGTAGCCGGTGTCATTCTGTATTGCTGTATATTGTATTGCTCAGGTATGTAGTCTTCTATAGTTGATGGTATTCTGCATTGTTGTATAATGTATTGCTGGGATATGTAGTCCTCTATATCAGTGGCAGGGCCCTCCTTACCATCTTTTCTTGATTTGTATTGTGATTGTAATGTCTTCCCTATACTGTAAAGCGCTGCACAAACTGTTGGCGCTATATAAATCCTGTAGAATAATAATAATAATAATAATGTTGGCAGTATTCTGCATTGTTATATAATGTATTGCTAAGATTAGTTCCTTTACAGGTTGAAGTCAGTAGCAGAACTAACAGGGTCACAACGGTCACAGTTGTACTGGGCCCCGGTGCTCCACCAGTGACTCCAAGCTGTAGAGAGACTGTTCCCTTGCAGTGTGCTGCGTGACATGTACCTTAGTAGCACACAGCAATGGAACATTTCACACATTAGCACAGTACAAAGGTACATGTCATTCTGTAGTGTAGTTAAAACCTCTTGTATTGTATTTTTCGTCTAAGATTTAAGCACATAATTAGTTCATACGATCGATGGTCATATGAAGTGTTTTTCTAAAATAATTCATCAGTATTCGGGTCTAAGTGCGGGGTTGGCACTTTGAGACACATAAGTTGGTTTAGTGAACCAGTTTGGGCACTCTGGCTCAAAAAGGTTTGCCACCGCTGTTATAGGCTATTGTGAACTTGCTATTCCAAAAGTAAACAATATGTCTACAGGGTATAGTCCAAATCAAAGTATAAAGTATATCTGTGGCAGGCTTTAGACATGTAAATATTTACACAACATATAGAAAATGCACTTTAACCCTTTCATGACTGAGCTTGTTTTCAGTTTCTGTTCGTAAATGACTGACACACTTTTTACATTTCTGCTGTGTGATTCTTCCACGGCAGTAATATACTTTCTTACTAAATGTACTCGCACATATTGTATATTGTTTTTTAGAGGACAGATAGGGCTATATAATTATGTCATATCAAACATGTGTACCTAATGTCTCACTTAGTTTAAAAAATATATAAAAGAAATTAGGAAAAAGCATTTATTTTCTTTATTTTTTACACTTTTTTTTGTTTTAGTTTATATCAAGCAGTAACTATGACTGCTTGATAAATTAACTTTTTTAATAGAATAGAGCAATGCACATATGCAATAGTGGATTTCCATCACTGCCAGAAGGGGTGATGACTGCACCTTCTGTAGTTCAGAGTACTTCAGGGAGTGCGTCCACTGATTCTGGAAACATTCAGTGCAGAAGTGGGGAAGCAGTTGCTGGACATAGCAGAGTTTCTGTGAAGAACAATGCTGGGGAGGAGGAGGGTATTGCAGTAACAGCTGCATTTTTTTCTTCTAAAAAGGGATAATGGATAATGTTATTTTATAAATGGAAGTTGAACTTTCTAACCGCAATTCTCTGTGAGGTTCTGGAAAAACCTCTGAAAGGGTACAAGAATTTTCTTAAAAACTGATCTAATCAAACTTCATTATATCTCTGCTGTGGTTATCCTTTAAGAGGTTCAACTGCTTGGTAGAGAAGGGCTTCAAGGTATAGTGCTAGGATATATTTTGTATGTTTTTTTCTTTTTCTTCTAAGGAGAAATACATACAAACCCTACTTAAGCCTGCCTGCACCCAAGAGATAGCTAATGCAATGCCGCTTTCATAAAACCCTTATAAAAATCTAAAATACATCAACACCCTTCCCTATAAGCTCCATAATTCATGATCACCCTCCGATATTCCTGCCAGCTGCTCTGTATTTTTTTTATAGTTGACTCTTGAGCACTTTTTTATATATGTGTTTATATTGACATTGGGGAATTTAAATTGTATTCTATTTATTTATTTATTACAAGGAGCACTATTCAAATGTTTCATTTGATTTCTAGTCAGGTAACTATAAACATTTGCATAAAATATTTCATATCTATGATTTCAAGCCAACAGATGGAGCTCTAGCCTCCTTTTTACATATTTACCAAGCTAAATTTAACCCATTTGACAAAAATCTGTGCTTTACAGAGATTGGTAGTTGAAGCTTTATATTACAAATACATCTGAATGAGTTAGAGCAGGTGTATAACTAGAAATAACAGGGCCTCTTAGCAACATGTTGATTGGCTCCCACATAAGTTCCATGTGGATCATAATGCAGCAGAAATTCGAGCCTCTTCATTCGACAAAAATTGATTTCTCATGTATTCCAACCTTTAGCAAAAATTGATTTCATACTTATTAATTTAGTAAAAGCATGCCTGCTTTCATTGTCTGTCTGATTGCCGTCGGTCAAAGCCAATCAGCTGCCGTCACTGTTTTGGTATTCTGACAGGGGCAAACCCACTTCTATCAGAATACAATATCATTCCTTTTAGACCCTTTTTTAGTATTTAAAAACTCTTTTTCCTTTTCTGTCAGTTTTTTTAAACTGTTCCCTTTTTTTTCCCCTCAGGTTGCAGTGCTCTTGTTAGTGGGAGGGGTTAATTGAGCTCAGGTGTCTCTCATTGAGCAGGTGTATTATAAACTAGTGCATCACTCATTTTGAGCTTGCTCACACGGGGCTTGGGGAACAAAGTGCCTGGGAGTTAGGTACTCCTAGAATGAGATCCTAATAGGTTGGACTTGATGGACTAATGTCTTTATTCAACCTCAAATACTATGTAACTATGTAACTATGGTGCCATAGAGTGTATAGTCAGCTTTAGTCAGAAGAGTAGCTCACCTACCTCCCTCTTCTATCCCATTCTGGACAGCTCCCTTTCAATTAGAGAGAGACAGTTTGAAAGGAAGAAGCTTTTGCTGTGCTCTCTCTTTAAGGATCTGTCAATGCTGTGCATAACAAGTATCAGGGGCACATTTTGTGTTAAAAGTCTATTTAAAAAATGAAAATTGCTTATAGATAAAACAAATGTAAAAGCTTAAAAAAATAATACTATGTCCAAAACATTGGAGGTCTTGTATGCATGAACTTAAATGATGGGTTTTGAAGAAATCTGAAGTTTAGTTACTCTTCTTTTCTGGTAAACAACCTGAGACATTTTATGCCATAGAAATTTGAGTTAATGTGTCTTATTAGTTTCAATTTGGATATACTCAATCTGCACATCTCAAGCTGCAAAAATGTAATTAAACTTGAAAGCAATTGTTACAGTATCAATTAGATTAAACGTCTCCTACTGTGGATGGGCTTTTTTCAAAAATTCAACATTATACACAGTGTTCTGTATATTAAATCAAATTAGTCAGAAAAGTAATTTTCAATGTAATTTAAAACAGACAATCATGAAATTCAGAGAAAGAGACAATTATAGTCGAATTGCAGCTTAATTTTTGTCTGTTGCCCTTTTGAAAGCATAATGAAATTTCATTTTTTTTGTGCTTCAATAGATAGTCAACATTTAGAAGGGAAGATAGTAGAATGAATTGTCCACCTGGTGTGCTCCTGACAGAGATGGGAAAGAAATGGAAAAAATCTATTAAAATGGAAAGTGATCCAAGCATCAGAGCTGAAGTTATACTCCAGTGAACCAAGACCTCAAAAAAAGTCACAGGATTGTATAAAATATCAAGAACATGAAAAGGCCACTGGCTCTATCATTCTTTTTCCCCCGAGCAGTTCATTTCTGTTCCTTTTGTTTCCTCAGAATTCACAACAATACAACATATTTTATTTATTTTATAAGGTAAATGTAATTTTATAATAAGCAAAGTTCCCCGAAAATACGGAATCCCAAAATAGGAGCTGTCTATAATAATCAAACATAACTCTGCAATAATACCTTGTATATATGGATGAGCTAACTGAAAAGATTCAGTTTGCAGAAGGTTTGGGAAACTCGGAGGGGGAGTAGCTAACTGAAGTCTATGGGGGTTGAATCTTGTTATTTTTTGCTGGCTTTTTTAAGGCCAATTTAAACATTTTTGCCAAAAAAGAGCATGGGTAGCTTGGTACTACCATGAGGTACATGTGCCAATTTAAAACAAAAAACACCATTCAGCGGTTCTTTTAGTGTGGCTTAAAGGGCTACACAAAAATACACATCCATTAAACAAAATGCTTTGTGGGTGCCGGTTCACACCACAAAGACTGTGTTCCAGAGCGTTTTGGCCTCTGGAACGCAAGCTGACTGGCTCCCTGTATTTAGGGGCGGTGCATTGAAGTTAACGGCACCACAGCCACACCCCCTGCCCGCAATGCGATCGCCGGAATGCGTCGCACATTAGTGCCTACGTCTGGTGCAGTGCGATCTGCAAAAATAGTGCATGCGGCATTTTCGCAGATCGCACTGGACCGGAACGCAAGCACTAATGTGCTACATGGTTGGGTGCAGGCGATCGCCATTGACTTTAATGCACAGAACACAGGGAGGCGGCCAGCTTGTGTTCCAGTGCGTTTCAGAGGCCGAAAACTCTGGAACACAGTCTTTGTGGTGTGAACCGGCCCTTATACCTGCAGTTTGATGTACTACTCTAAAAGTGATTTTCTGTGTTACAAACAGTGGCCGGGGATCTGTTTTTGTTTTTTTGCGAAAATAGCACTGCCATCCCTAAATAACAGATCTCAACAGGTTTGTGTTTGTCAACAAACCAGGGAATGTGTCATTTAGTGGCAGTAACTATTGTCACAAAGGAAACCTCTGTGTTGGGGGGGGGGGGGTCATTGTGATTGGCGTGGATCTACATCACTGCACAATATGATTGATGTTGCATATACATCATCAGATATTGTATATATTTTTTTCGAATAAGGGACTTTTTTTCATGGTGTGGGTGTTGTATTTACCATTTAATTATTTTTTTTGTACAAGGGGTACTATGCACTTTTTTTCCAGATTTTGATGAATGTCTCCTGCGCAGACCCCCACATAATTTTTAGAGGTACTCCACACCTTTTATACATTTCGTTAAATAGTTTGCAGGCCCTATAAGAGAAAATGTTATGTAAAAAAAAAACCTTGTCCTT
>NW_017308742.1:3750-20160 GCF_000935625.1 Nanorana parkeri | reverse complement strand
GCTTACGAAAAATAAATGTCAATGTTTCTTAAGGTTGTTGGCTGGTACTCCAGCTTGGACAATAATCAAATACACTGCCAGGTTTATTGTCTCATAAGCTGCACTTTAAGCTCCAAGCAAATTGCAACAAAATTTAGATCCATCATACGAGTACAACATCAATCATGTGCATAAGATGTAACTCCTAAAAATTGTTGTACTGTATGTTTAAAGTTCCAGTTTAGACACAGCATCCATACCTCTATAGTGCCTGCCTAATGTGCCTAGTATGCAGTATAGGGGGATAATAGCTCCTACAATCAACTTTCCACAATCCAAATGATAATGCACATTCATGATCTCAGCATGGCTGCAATTTCAACATGAAGTGCCCTGCATCAGTCTCTCCCATTCATGTCTATATACCGGCTTTTTTGTGCTAAAGTTTCTGCAATAGAAACATTTAGCTACATGTTTCTTTTTCAGAAACAATGTTGCAAGCTTCTGATCATTGTGGGAACAGTTTAGAGGGAGGAAGGTCAGTGGATGTAGTCTGTCTGTATTTTGCTAAAGCATTCAATACAGTACCCCATAAATGCTTAATATAGAAATTACAATCTATGGACATTGATGTGTACATGGATAGAGAACTGGTTAAAGGATGGTGTCCAGAGAGTATAAATGGCTTGATTTCTAAATAGTCTAGGGTTGCAAGTGATGGGCCCCAGGGTTCTGACTTAAGGCCAATGCTGTCCAATATGTTTATTAACAATATTGAGGCTGGTATAAATTGTCCCGTTTCAGTGTTTGCTGACAATACCAAAACTTGCAGGGTAATAAACTCGACACAAGACATAGCAGCATTACAGAAAGACCTTAAAAAAATAGGGAGTGGGCAACTAAATGGCAGATGAGGTTTACTATTGATAAATGTAAAGTTATACATTTGGGTGCTACAAATATACATGCAAGCTACTCATTGGTGGGAGCACCTCTGGGGAAAATGGAAGTGGAAAAAGATGTATGGATCCTAGTGGATCCTAGTAAGCTACAGATTTAGCTATAGCATGCAATACCAGGCTGCAGCTAACAAAGTCACAGAATACTGTCATGCATAAAAAGAATATTTACTCCAGAGACAAATCCAAACTTCTACCATTCTATACAACACTGGTGGAGCCTCATCCTGAGTGTGGTTTAGTTTGGGCACTGATCAACAGAAATAATGTCCTTGAGCTGAAGAGAGAGCAGGGAAGGGCAATGAAACTAATAAGGGGGTTGGAGGACCTCAGCAATGAGTTGTTCACACTCTAAAAGAGGCGATTAGGAGGGGATATGCTTGTAATGTACACATTGTTTAATGGTTATGCATAAAAAGAATATTTACTCCAGAGACAAATCCAAACTTCTACCATTCTATACAACACTGGTGCAGCCTCATCCTGAGTATGTGGTTTAGTTTGGGCACTGATCCACAGAAATAATGTCCTTGAGCTGAAGAGAGAGCAGGGAAGGGCAATGAAACTAATAAGGGGGTTGGAGGACCTCAGCAATGAGTTGTTCACACTCTAAAAGAGGCGATTAGGAGGGGATATGCTTGTAATGTACACATTGTTTAATGGTTATGATAGAATAAGAAATAAACTGTTTACTGTAAGTTTAAAAAGGTTTAATCTCAAATTGTGAAGGGGATATTTTTCTGTTAAAGCAGTAACAGTTGAAATTATTGGAACTCCCTTCCACAGGTAGTGGTATCAGCTGAGAGTACAGGCGCATTCAAGAAACCTTTTTATGTCACAATAAGAACACAATATACAGGGGTGTGGGTACTCTTAGAGGTTTATACCCAAAAACACAAGCATGCATAGATTGAACTGAATGGACCTGTGTCTTTATTCATCCTTAACAGCTATGTAACTATGATGTAAATCCAATGTCAATCATGTGGTCCAGCAAAGTAGATCCATCACCAATCACAATGAACTAGGGCCTGACTGACCTGCTGATATAAACACAGCGACCCCCACCGATGATCCTTGCAACTGATAGATCCCTGCTGGCTGCTGGCAGCACCAGCATCCTAGCAACCAACAGGTATTGGATTCATTGCACTGAGTGGGAAAATGTCACATTAGTGATGAATTACTTTGTGGCTTCAGCAGCCAGAGGTTCAGCAATCAAGCAAACCAACCAAATTTCATTCATCTGTTCAGCGGAACATGCAAACTTTGGGTCGAACTCAAAATTGGCTTGAACCTAAATCTTTCTCCTATTGGAAATTTAAGAAAATACTTTTTGAATAAAATATTGGTTTGCATTTAGAGTGTATTTCTACTCTATAGAAGTTGAGGAAGAATATAGCCTGAGCTGCAGTATAGGAATGAATTAAAATTTGAGTGAGAGGCAAGTTCTCTTGGAGAGAAATTTCCTTTTTATATTATAACAAGCTGGTAGGATATGGATTCTGCTAATGTCCACCAAACCTTTATTTTTATGTAGATTTATGTATAAATGTTGGTACAGGGAGGGAACTGAATGATGGCTCCACTTTTTTTTTAGAAAACCTCTGAGACAATGTCTTTGTTATGTAAACCAAAATATTAAATTCTGTATACTAACACAATATTATTCCTAAAATGGTTGGATGATCTTAACAGCAAGTACACAATTAACTTAATTCAGCAGAAATCTTTTTTGGCATACACATTTCCAGATAGGCTTGTGGTAAATTAGTTAAGGGGAAAATAAAATGCAGTTTGTGGTGTTTGCTCCCTGAATGGTTATTGAGATAAACTTTACAAATCAATTTACTTCAGTGAGAATTTTTTCACATGGATCTTAACTGCCTAAGCAATCCATTGGGTTTGTATGGGCTTCATTATAATGCAGTACTGCAAAGCTATTCTGGATTTTATAGAAAAATGCCCTTAAAGCTCAAGCTTGACTGAGTTTGCATAAGAATTTCAAATTCCAATTTGACATGTTCAAACCAAGAGAGGTTTGACTATTAAGAAAAATACTTGAAAATTTCCCAGCCTTAAAATTTGAGCTCATAAACTCTGAGTAGTATATAGAGACAAAACAAACATTTCCTTATCCTATCAGGAATAGAAGAAGCTCACCAGTTAACTCTTAGCTATTGTGATTTATAGTTTTCTAATGGCTTATTGTATAGTATATTGCTTATTTTAATTGAAAATGCAGTTTTACTTTAAAACTGGGTAGTAAATCCCAGATACGTACTATAAGGTAATGTTAGCATACACAGCAATAGGTTTTTACCACTCACGCAAACAATGGGGTTGATCTACCTAAGCAGTAGAGCATGATCAGTTTTAAATTTTCACTTAGCTTAGTGTATGAGGTGAAGCTAAGTGAATTTCATTTTAAAAAGAATATCCAATCATGTAGAAGTAAAATTTAAAAAGCAGGATTGCATTTGACTGACTGAATTGACTGAAGTCATTACTAAGTTAAGTGAAAACTTACTTTGCAAGCCCCATTGAGTTAAGGAGCACTGATTGACAGCTCCTGAGAGATAAAAATCATCTGCAATATTGTATAATTGAAACTCTCTGCCATCCATGCATACACACAGCACTCACTAGGCAAATGTATTATGTTGGGGTTGAGCTTAAATATTTTGAAATATATAGGCAGATATCAGATTGTTTTTTTTACTCTTGACAATGACTTTCTCATTTTTACCCAGCCATAGTCATCCCAAAATTGATATTTCATTGTCTGGTGAACTTTGGTGAATTTTAATGTCTTGATCTACTTGTACCTCTCCTGAATTACACATATATATGAACCTTTTCTTTGAAATTCATGCATTGCCACATATATTCCAGTAACTCTACTGATTTCTAGTTTACATTAAGCCATAGAAAGAAATGAAAAATACAGCAAGGGTTTGACTCTTTCATATTTGACATTTTACAAAACAGTCATAGCTATGGCAAGGCAGAGTATGGTGGCAAAGGCAGCTTCAGTATTGGAGATATAAAGGACTGTCTTGACAGGTAATTGAACTTCACCTTTAAAACTCCAGTCAGGAACAATATCGCCAGTAAAAGCCGGTTTAAGCACTGCTTTTTTTCCTAATCGTATGCTTCAGCACACACGTGCACATAAATTTGAAAAGCAGCATTCCCAACCAGCTTTTTAAAATCATGTACATTTTAAGAGTATAACAGGCGGTTACTGCGCTATGCTATTCTTTCCAATTAGGGAGTGCAGTGCCACTGTTTAACCTCAGTGGCACTGTGTCTTTGACCATAAATATATAGCATGGGAGGGAAGATCAGTCTGAATCTGAGTATGAGTTTCGGGAAGCCACAATGTAGCCACAATGTACGCAAGAGAGACATAAGGAGGATCTCCCCTCTGGCGAAGGCCTGAGAAGCCTGCTAGGTCTTAGGCCTGAATTTTGGAGTTTTAAGTTTTAATCTCACCCTTCCTAAATAGACTATGTAAGTGAAATGCTTAACCTTGTTGCAGAACTATGAAACCAACCGTTGGACTTATTCTTGTTGTTGTTCTGATGGAAGGGATGTCTTTATAAATACACAAAATTCCTTCAACTATATGCTGTTAGTGATTGAGGAGATAAAAATCCAACTTGGTCAAATCAACAAAGAAATCACACTATTTGAAACCAAGATCCAAAGCAAAATGTCGGACGAGGCTGCCTTTGATGCTGAAATCACAAAAATGGAATCTGAAACATGTCTCTTTGCGGATAAAATACGTGCTGCCAAACGAGAAAAATTTAAATTAGTATGCCAAGACTACCAGGATGGCAGGGTGTACCCCTGGTTAACTGGGAACACCTTTGCCAGAAGACAAAGGGGTGGTGTTTTCCAACGTGGAGGAGGTAGACAACGGTCTAATAAATACAAAACGAGTTCCAGTGAGAGTGAACGGCCTACAGAGAACCCCTCTACAGACAGTGATGCACCACTCACAAAGCCACAGGATACCTCTACCACTACTGGACCGGCTTCCTCATCTACCTCTTTTTTAGGAAGAAACGTACCCGAAGAGGTGGTAAGAAGAAGAAACTCAGGACCCTCGATCAACACGAGACAACAAAGATTCAGGAATGCCCGATAATTAACCTATCATCTAGAATCATTTCTGACAGTGAAAGTCAAGTCCTTAGTAAGGGACTCTCATTTTGTTCTTCACCACACTTTAATGACTTTCAATTTGAAATCGATACATTTAAATTGGAACGTTCCCTGAAACTAAAGCAGCATTTTGGTCATCTAACTGGTGTCAAAAATCTGGATCCACTCACATCAAAATTTAAAAATAGAAGTCCATTCATACCACCTGGCCAGTTTACATCTATTGAAACCTACATCAAAACGGTCAGACATGACACACGTGTTGTCACCGATAAGAGAAGGACATACAATCATAGATACCCCTCGAATCTAAACAAGGCTGAAACAACCGCCCTGAAGTCATTACAAGAGGATGTCTCTATCATCATCAAATCTGCCGATAAAGGGGGTGCTATCATTGTCATGGACTATGCCAACTATAGAACGGGCATGAATAACCTACTATCGGATCCCATTACATATCTTCCCATCTCTCGAGACCCCCTTAACTCAATTCTCAACAAATTATCATCTGTGATCAATATGGCTCTGAACCAGAGATGGATTTCAGAGAGTACCGCTGAGTGGTTATAAAATCAACATGCACGGACACCAGTGATCTACGGATTACCAAAGATCCATAAGGGCCATAATCCACTCCCATTTAGGCCTATAGTTGCGGGGACTGGTTCAGTATTACAACCATTGGCCATGTTGTTAGACCACTTCCTGCAGCCTGTGGTGCGGGCCCTCCAATCGTATACACGTGATACTAATGATTTCATTTTGAAGTTGAAAAGCATTGATATATTTTGTCCAGATTGGTTTTTTCTTACCTTAGATGTCTCTGCACTTTACACGAGTATCCCTATTGATGGGGGGCTACGAGCTGCAGAGTACTTTCTATCCAAAAGGGAGTCACCATCCCCACCAACATCCTTTATTTTGGATGGGTTGAGGATGGTACTTGATCATAACTATTTCCGGTTCGAGAAACAATACTTTCTCCAAACGAGAGGTACTGCTATGGGCAGCTCGGTTGCCCCCTCTTATGCAAATTTGTTTATGGGATATCTTGAGGATCATCTCATCTATTCATCTGCATTGTTTGAACATGTTGGATGTAATGATTACAGTTGATCAGGGACAGATGGCTACCTCACTGTATACTAAACCGACAGACCGCAACACTTTGCTGTCATATGGTAGCGCACACCCTGACGGACTGAGATATTCTTTGCCCATCTCTCAGTTTGTCAGGGTTATGCGCATTTGCTCAAATGAAATTGATTGTGAAACACAATTACTTAAAATGTACAACAAATTCAGCGAGAGAGGCTACCCAAAAGACGTCCTCGACTACACATTAAATATAGCCAGAGAGAGGCATCTAATTTCTAAGCCTAAGGAGAAACTATCCAACGATACATTCCTAGTTACTAAGTATCACCCCCACTCACATCAGATTAGACGTATAATTAATCGTAACACCAACATCCTGAGACCTGACAGGACTCTGATACCAACGGTGAAATGTGCACCCCGCATTGTCTATTCGGGTAATAAGTCCCTTCGTAATTACCTAGTTAATGCTGACCCACGCCCCAAGTATGGCACTTTGCCACTAAAAATATCTACCAAACAGGGATGTTACAGATGCTGTAATTGCAGCGTCTGCAACTCTTTGATAACGGGCGATTCATTTTTTCACCCATATACGGGGAAGAAATACTTGATCCTTGGATACTTAAATTGTGTCTCAGATTACTGTGTTTATATATTAAAATGTCCGTGCTCGCTGGTTTATGTGGGTAAAACTATTAATGCTTTCAAAAAACGATATCAAAAGCATAAAAGCGATATCAAAATGGCGATCGAAAATAAGAGTCTTGGAAAGGACATTGACCCTAATAAACCAGTGGCTGTACATTTTTCTCAATTGAATCACCAGATACATGAATTGAAGGCGATGATCATCGAACAGGTATCGAGACCTCATAGAGGTGGAAATAGGGACAATCTACTTTTGCGTAGGGAAGCCTTTTGGATTCACACACTCAACACCATGAGACCAAGGGGACTTAATACTTCATTGTCCCTATTTTGACAGATTAATTGCACTAAACATAAAACATCTTGCTATTCATTAGATTCTTGTATCTATATGCACTAGTTACATAAAGATATGGGTTAGTTACATATCGATACAAATTACCCCACTCAATGAATTACTATTCTCGATAGAAAAGGATTTGTATTGTTTATACTATATAATACTTTTTGTATACTATATATTTATGATGTCTTTTACGTTTTTCGGGTATATTCCTATCTGTTGTTTTGATATGTGCTATCATGTTATTACATGTTGTTCCTATTTTAAATGTCTGTTCTTATTTGTCCTAGTATGTTTTCTTTTATATATGTGGTTCGTTTATTTTTGCAGATTCAATGATTTGCCTCTTATATCTATCCGGGAACACTGCTGTGCTTGCATATTGGTCTAATTTGCTATTTGTTTCGTTCCTTTCGGATCGGCTATTCTGAATGGACAGCTCTGACGAAATAACTTGCGTTCCTATGGCAACCTATAAAGCTCTGACCTATGCCGCACCATATATGGTATGTAGCCCTGCGCATGCGCCGTACGCTCTTTGTGAGCTGTGACGGCCTGCCCCTTATTCGTGACAGGTTTTTCCTGCGCCTGCTAGATGCGGAAATGGGCTGTAGATTACACACACCAAACGAGCCATAGCAATCGGGGCCACGGACATCGATACCGCTTCTACGCTGACCTTTATGCAACAACAGCATTTGCCCGGATGGTTTGATTATAGGTATGATTCTATATGTTATGGATGCTTCATTATTACTTTTCTTGTTTTTTGAATCTTTCAAAATGGCGTTCTTTGCCGCCATTATGACGTCACTATGGGTGTATCTCCTTGATTGTTGATTCATTACAGGGGGTATATATATGTGTGGTATATTGAGTATTTGTTTGTCATACTTTCTGCCTTGAAGAAGGGACCCTGTGCGGCCCCGAAACGTCGGCTTCTTCATGACACTTTTTGTCCAATAAAGGGACATTTCTGCTTTCAAGTTTCGAGTGCTGGTGACTTTTTGTTTGTTTACTTTATAAACAATATGTCGCCTGTTGATGAAATGGCAACAAGTATAATCTGTTAATGTTAAGAAAAACCCTTTCTGTGATGTGTGCTAAGTCCTATGCATGTGAAGTAGGTGAAATTGCTGCAGGGCTGCAAGCAGCCAGTGTAGTGCAAGAAGACTTACACTTTGCAGGACTGACAGAGCAGTGAATGGTGTTATGTGCAGTCAATACCTGGAGAATAAAAGTGATCAGCTGGTTCTGGGCAGTGGTAGTGGTTCATGAGCAAAGGGGTTGACTGTGGAGGTGGTCAGTAGCTTTACTTGGGTGCACCTCTTGTAACTCAGACCACCGTGTGGCATGAGCATCTGGAGCAGTGGTATCCCATGCTGCTTGAGCCTGGAATGACAGGCATTGAGGTCTCAAAAATAGTAGTGTAATGGTACTTTTTCCAATGCCAAGGGCCAGACAAGAAAGTACAAGTATACATGGGAACAGATGGAGCATGAGAAACCCTGCACGAATAGTCCCCACAAAGCTGTTGGCCTGTGGGACTGGAGAACTGGCTTAGCAGCTCCAGTCACCAGGAGGATCTCCTTGGTGTAGAACTTAAAGGTCATCCCTTATAACTTTGATGTCATCAGCACACTTACTCCAAGCATACAGTATGTCAAGGTAACTTACAAAAAACAACAATATTTAGTGCATCTCTTGAATACATGCACATTTCCCCATTTGTTATCTCCCTAAACATGCTGTAAGTATAGAAATATAACTGTTGATGTGCCAGGAAGACAGTTTGCTTATTATTTTACATTACAACACAGCTCTCAATTGCTAAGCATGTCTTGTCAATCCTGTCTACTTAATTACTGATGAATTATAAAGAACACCCACCTCTCATCTCATTCCCCTCCGTCCTCATCTGCATAATGCCTTCTTGTTCACAGGCAGAGAGCACAGGAGGTTATCAGCTCACAAGATTTCTGGCAAAATCAACAGGTAGTTTTTGCAATTATCATATAGATATAACTAAACACTCTCATTCATATTTTTGACCGACCGAAATGGAGAAAAGGATCGGAGTTTGTTGTTAGGGTTTACATTTATTTGTTCTGTAGTTACTCCATAGGTAACAGAAGAGTAACAGAAATGACAAATACAGCAAACACTCTTTACCCAAAATAAAAATAAAAATCCTTGAAATGTTATGACTTTCTAGAAATGATTGTTCTATAAGCTTCCATCAAATTCTATGAGGTTCCATCATTGACAATGGGATTCTAAGCACCTTGAATTTCCCTCGCACATAATAAAAACAGCACTTGCAAGGAATAATCAAATCTATTGAGAGCAAATTCCTCAAATATGGTCAAGGATATTGGTAGACTTTAGTGTTACATCAGTTTGTGTTGTGTAAAATAGCTATACATGTGTAGTGTATATACTGTATGTATGTATGTGTGTGTGTATGTATATGTATATATATATATATACACATATCAGTTACTGGTACATACTGCTAGAGTCACAGTATTTAAGTATAGATGATGAACTGCATTCACGTTGCAGACAACATGATACTCCAATACCTTATGTTGAGAAAATGGTGGGTTGTATTAAAATAGGTAAACAAACAGGATTTCAGTTCCAAGCTGCTTGGCCACTGACTAAGGAAATCACTGTTTCATTATGAATTTTCCAAGAATATATTGACTGATGATGTAACTCGATATTCTGCTAGAAAACATCAGTGGGTATTTATTGATGAAAACAATTCTAGGCTGATTAGCCTTAAAAAAAATCCAATTGCCATTACAAAAGACAACATGCTTTCATGTGGTACACTGCAAAATAAATTTTGTTTTAGTTTATTGAATACTAATGCCCTTTTTGTCCATTTAAGTTACTAATAAGTTTTATGTATAAACATATAAAGTGTTTTCTCTACCATCATGCTGTGCATTATATTTTCCTCTGGGTATAGGGCATAAATGTATTTGCCTTGGAAGGTACCCGTATGTGTGCACATTTATTTGACAGTTTCTTGGGAATTGTTAGTGGGGTTTAACACCACTTCTCTCTACTGCTATACTATAATTATACACCATGTATGTATGTACAATAGTATAATTAGGTAAAAGTTGTTAAGCAGTGACAAGTACATAGTCATATGTGGTCATGATACTGAGTGCATGAACCTACTGTTTTATAATAGATCCTAACTAATTGATTATGTAATAATGTTGGGAGCCATTGTTGACACATATGCATTCTGATTAGTTTCAGATTATACTTGAAAGGACCCTGAGATTTTTTAATTCACATTATGTTTTTTTACATTCATCATTTTAATCTTTAACCTTTTCGCTCCCAGGCCTATAAGGCCATCATGAAGACAGGATGCCGTTCTCATCGCTGGTGAGGGAAGGAGAAAAAGCAGAACTGGGGGTGGCAGGCAGAGACTGGGGATCTTCAAGCAGCGGAAGACAGAGACTGGGGATTAGAGAGCCAACAGCAAAAAGGACAGGCACCAGAAGAGATAGCGAAAGGGCACATTGTAAAGGGCATACAGCAGGTAGTTGTGGCGGAGGGGGTGCTCATATTTTTAGTGTATGACTATGATCAGTTGCTTCTCAGCCAGTGATCACAGCAATTAACAAATTGGCATGAGTCCAGTGTGTCACTGTAGTGACCATGGGCTTACAGCCTAAAGGAATGCTGTGAACAAAAGAGTTACTGGGCAAATAGTACTTTCTGCAAAGGCTACCTCTGTTTCAGCACAGGTTTCCTTTTGTTCAGTACATCAAAAAACAGCTCTTGGTCACTTTGTCATCCTGTTAGAAATGTGAAGCAATGTAAAGTTAGGGTTGTCCACACTAGGCCAAGTAACAGGTTAACTGCACTAGAGGTATGAAGTGTCTATGTAGATTTGCCATGCTTTCTCTTGCTGCCCTGATCCACAACCAGAGACCATGGAGATTTTTCATAATGGGTGAGATGGAGGGAGGGGTTTGTGCATAAAGTATGTATATTTTTAGTAAATTATTGCATTAATAAAGGATAAACAATTTTTAGAGACCATGGCGATACCTGTGTAAATTTTAACTTTGTAAAAAATCGAATTGCAGAGGGCTTTGAACACTTATCCTAATCTACAGGTAACAATCGCTAGCTATTGACCCCTGAAATACATAGCAGTGATTTGTGGAAGGCAGGGGTCACATGTTTCTCCAAACTTGGAGTACCTGGTATTTCTCAGGGTGGTGGGAGGGATGTGGGGAAGGTAACCCAGAAATTGTGCTGCAAGTTTGAAAATGACTTGCTAAACTATTGCAGACTTGCCGAGCTTCACAATTTTGTTGCACAATTACAGCAAGTCTGCATTGCAAATCTCCAGACCAGCGAGCTTGCAGAGCTCTTGCTAAGACCCGCAGGACTCTTGCTGTAGACTTGCCAAGCAAATTTGCTACAAATTCAAAAAGTGTCAACTAGAACTTGTGCTGCAAGTGTTCTGCAAGTCTACAACTTGCCAGGAATGTGTGCAGCAAGTTAACAAGAATTACAATTTAACCCTGCCACAAGTTTGTGGCAAGTTATCCTTGCTATCTGGGAAGTGCAGTCTGCTGTGCTCTTAATAAGAGCAAAACACAGATTCACTTTATGGTAGACTTAGCAACATTTCTGCTTTAAAGTGACCCTCACAAATTCAACCTTAAAAATAATTTAGTGTCCCTTTAAGTGCAGTTGCAATGTGTCACATACTTACCTAACCGCGAGCGCTGCAGACGCAGCGCGTCCTTCCTTTCCAGCGGCGCGCCGTCTCTACAAAACTCCTACGTCCGCCGCCGCTCATAGCTCCTCCCCCGCTCGTCCCTCTCCTCAATAAGATGGGGGTGGATTCAGACAGTTGCTCGGCGTTCTAGCGTCGTAGAACGTAGATCAACTAACCTGCTCTACATCACCTCTCTACATCCTGAATGCTCTGTCCTCTGGAGTGGACTACAGCAACTGCCACATCATCTTGGCTATCACCTTCGCCACTCGGGAACCGCTGAAGGCCGCCGACCCTCCACTGCTCCCTAAACCGCAAGTACTTTGCTGGCTCCTAAACTGTACAACGCTATAGTGCTTCTTGTTCGCCTTAAAGAGACAGTGTTGTGGGTGACTGTTATCCTCCTGCTGGTGACGTGGCATACTCCTGTTAAAAATATAGTCCGTAAGGCTAGGATTGCTGGGAACCCTACGTGAACTACAACCCTAATCAGACCCCAATGCAAGAAATTGAGGTCTAGATGCACTTAAATTTTGGTTTATAATTTGCACCCTGTGCTGGTACCTCTTTATTAGTGCTATACCTTTTTGTTGGTGGTATATGATGCGTAAGGGGTTCACTCTCAGTCAGTGTGAACCCCCCACCTGAACCACCTACATTAACCCCACGCTCAGAACGCATAGATCCACAGCTGTGATCCATACCTCATTCAACAGACGTGCTCGATTGTTACACAATGTTTCATCGATAGTTTAAACAATCTACTAACTGTCACTTGTCACTTGGACTGCAGACATCAGCATGCACATGCTGTGTTCATCTTGATAGATCTATGTTCTTCTAAATGGTCTTCTGAATGAAACCAGGAAATATAAAGATCTAGCTAGGTAATTCTACATTGTCAGTATGGTCCTTCAGTAGCACTACAGTTTATAGCACTACACTGGCCCTGATATCCTGTTTTAGCGTGGCTCCTTTCCCTTGCATGGTACTATAAAGCCAACCTTGTGCACACTAGTAATCTGTAAGTGTCTCCACAAACCCATAGGCACAGCAAGGCAAGCCAAGCAGTAGATGAATGGCTGCTAGAGACTGCTCTGTTCATTGTTATCTTGTACTGGACAGGAAGTTCAAGGAAGCCAAGCAGAGAGAGTTGGAGCCAGCTATTTGGAAACATGATGACTATAAATGTTTGGGCAAAAATGTAAAGAAATACTTTGCTGGGCAATGTCTATTTGTTTGATCTGGATTCAATAAAAATGTTTTAGAGTCTAATACTACTTTAATATAATATGCATATAATTGTATATTTCTCCCATGTAATACTATTAATTAAACATACAAAGCAGTGCGGGAAGGCAACATGTGTATTATAAAACAATACATTTATATCAGCAAATACAAATACATTTATAATACAGTACATCAGCAAATTTCGGATAAGAAGTTTTTAACAAGCAGAACTTGCAGCTCTGCCATTCTAAATGTTGAAGGATGCCAGATTGAACAAAAGGACAAAGTATAACTAGAGAGGAAATCAATAATAGACTTCTTAAGTGCTATGGTTTTGCAACTAAAATGTCATATATGCAACTTCAAGATTGTATCGCTAGTGGACACCATCTGTTAAGCGGCTCAAATTCAGCAAATGAAAAAAATGACCTTTACTAGTACAATATTTTCAATAAGCTTCAGATTTGGGTTCACGCAAAAAGGTCTCAGTTGGATAATATGAAAAAATTGAGGGTAATGTATCACACACAAATGCTATATATATAATATTTATATACACACACACACACTGTATATAGACTATATTGCCAAAAGTAGTGGGACACACCTCCAAATCAATGGATTCAGGTGTTCCAAACACTTCCATGGCCACAGGTGTATAAAATCAAGCACCTAGGCCTGCAGACGCTTCTACAAAAATTTGTGAAAGAATGGGTCACTCTCAGGAGCTCATTGAATTCAAGTGTGGTACCGTGATAGGTTGCCACCTGTGCAATAAGTCCATCTGTGAAATCTCCTTGCTACTAAATATTCCACGGTCAACTGTTAGGGGTATTATAACAAAGTGGAAGCAACTGGGAACCACAGCAACTCGGCCACGAAGTGGCAGGTTACGTAAAATGACAGAGCGGGGTCAGCTCATGCTGAAGCACACAGTGCGCAGAAGTCGGCAACTGTCTGCAAAGTCAATAGCTACAGACCTCCAAACTTCGTGTGGCCTTTAGATTGGCAAAACAACAATGCGTACAGAGCTTCATGTAATGGGTTTCCATGGCCGAGTAGCTGCATCCAAGCCTTACATCACCGTGCAATGCAAAGTGTCGGATGCAATGGTGTAAAGCACGCAGCCACTGGACTCTAGAGAAGTGGAGACGTGTTCTCTGGAGTTCCTGTTTTAGCGTGGCTCCTTTCCCTTGCATGGTACTATAAAGCCAACCTTGTGCACACTAGTAATCTGTAAGTGTCTCCACAAACCCATAGGCACAGCAAGGCAAGCCAAGCAGTAGATGAATGGCTGCTAGAGACTGCTCTGTTCATTGTTATCTTGTACTGGACAGGAAGTTCAAGGAAGCCAAGCAGAGAGAGTTGGAGCCAGCTATTTGGAAACATGATGACTATAAATGTTTGGGCAAAAATGTAAAGAAATACTTTGCTGGGCAATGTCTATTTGTTTGATCTGGATTCAATAAAAATGTTTTAGAGTCTAATACTACTTTAATATAATATGCATATAATTGTATATTTCTCCCATGTAATACTATTAATTAAACATACAAAGCAGTGCGGGAAGGCAACATGTGTATTATAAAACAATACATTTATATCAGCAAATACAAATACATTTATAATACAGTACATCAGCAAATTTCGGATAAGAAGTTTTTAACAAGCAGAACTTGCAGCTCTGCCATTCTAAATGTTGAAGGATGCCAGATTGAACAAAAGGACAAAGTATAACTAGAGAGGAAATCAATAATAGACTTCTTAAGTGCTATGGTTTTGCAACTAAAATGTCATATATGCAACTTCAAGATTGTATCGCTAGTGGACACCATCTGTTAAGCGGCTCAAATTCAGCAAATGAAAAAAATGACCTTTACTAGTACAATATTTTCAATAAGCTTCAGATTTGGGTTCACGCAAAAAGGTCTCAGTTGGATAATATGAAAAAATTGAGGGTAATGTATCACACACAAATGCTATATATATAATATTTATATACACACACACACACTGTATATAGACTATATTGCCAAAAGTAGTGGGACACACCTCCAAATCAATGGATTCAGGTGTTCCAAACACTTCCATGGCCACAGGTGTATAAAATCAAGCACCTAGGCCTGCAGACGCTTCTACAAAAATTTGTGAAAGAATGGGTCACTCTCAGGAGCTCATTGAATTCAAGTGTGGTACCGTGATAGGTTGCCACCTGTGCAATAAGTCCATCTGTGAAATCTCCTTGCTACTAAATATTCCACGGTCAACTGTTAGGGGTATTATAACAAAGTGGAAGCAACTGGGAACCACAGCAACTCGGCCACGAAGTGGCAGGTTACGTAAAATGACAGAGCGGGGTCAGCTCATGCTGAAGCACACAGTGCGCAGAAGTCGGCAACTGTCTGCAAAGTCAATAGCTACAGACCTCCAAACTTCGTGTGGCCTTTAGATTGGCAAAACAACAATGCGTACAGAGCTTCATGTAATGGGTTTCCATGGCCGAGTAGCTGCATCCAAGCCTTACATCACCGTGCAATGCAAAGTGTCGGATGCAATGGTGTAAAGCACGCAGCCACTGGACTCTAGAGAAGTGGAGACGTGTTCTCTGGAGTAACTAATCACGCTTCTCTGTCTGGCAATCTGATGGATGTGTCTGGGTTTGGCGGTTGCCAGGAGAACAGTATTTGCCTGACTGTATTGTGCCAATAGTAAAGTTTGGTGGAGGGGGAATTATGGTGTGGGGTTGTTTTTCAGGGGTTGGGCTTGGCCCCTTAGTTCCAGTGAAGGGAACTCTTAAGGCATCAGCATACCAAGACATTTTGGACAATTTCATGGTTCCAACTTTCTGAGAAGAGTTTGGGGATGGCCCCTTCCTGTTCCAGCATGACTGCACACCAGTGCACAAAGCAAGGTCCATAAAGACATGGATGGGTGAGTTTGGGGTGGAGGAAGTTGACTGGCCTGCATAGAGTCCTGAGCTCTACCTGACAGAACACCTTTGGAGCGGAGACTGCGAGCCAGGCCTTCTCATGCAACATCAGTACCTGACCTCACAAATGTGCTTCTGGAAGAATGGTGGGCCAACCCAATATTGAACCTGTGTCGGCACATGAACTAAGATTGGGATGCCATTAAAGTTCATGTGTGTGTAAAGGCAGACGGGCGTCCCAATACTTTTGGCAATACAGTAAATATATATA
>NW_017308742.1:0-3737 GCF_000935625.1 Nanorana parkeri | reverse complement strand
GATATATATATATATATATATCACACTTCTTTTTACAATGTGTGAATGGTTGATAGGCCATTGTTTGGAGTGCACCAACTGCCCAATGGTTAGTGACATTAAACTCAGGAGTTACATTTTAAAAATATAAACAAGAGGAGGAATGCAGTGCAGCTTGTACGAGCAAGTAAGTAACAGCCTAATAAGGCACGAAGGCACGTGGTTAAATGTCTTTGTATCTCTCATTATCATTTGTTACATTACACATTTGCCATTTTGATGTTAACCTGACACCTGCACAGACTAAAAACGAACTATATGCTTCCAAACGAAGATATCTGCATGTAGCTGTATTAACTACAATCAAACCTATGTGCCTTGCTGCCCCCCCCCCCCCCAAAAAAAACTATTTGTAAAATATGCTAATACTAACTTTACTCTGCTTTACTGCAATTTACATTACAATGTGAGCAACACTGTTTTGGTCACACAAATTAATAGGATAGTAGGATATATTCCAAAAAATGTTCTGCCAAACAGTGTTTGTAGTCACAGAAGACATACATGGGTAAGCAGGTACTCTTATGAAACGTTTAAAGGTCAGATATGGCATGCTACTGCTGTTAAGTGCATTCGTTTTCTAGCTTTTAGAGTCAGCACCTCATGTACTGTATTTTAAAGGGTACCTTTCAGCAACTTTTACAGATCTGCATGAATAAATTCCAGTCATCTCATAATGTACCACAATAATAAACTAAAAAAGGTCTGGATTGTTAACCACATTATCGGCCAGAACCAGTGCCAACTGATGCTACAACGGGGATACCCTGGGAGCATGGCAAAGCTAGCTCAGGGGCCAGAATCTTGGTGAACACTCGGCTTAGATGGCTGGAGGTGACCATGTCACTGTTGGCAGGCAGCAAAGACCAATAGAGGAGGATCTCTGTTTCACTTGCAATAAGGATCAGGGGTATGGATGTGTTACCTCATGCTGAATGGCAACAACAAAAGCTCATAGCATGCATGCAAGCATGACTCTCTACCTAAGGGATTAGGTCAGTACTCAACCCTTCAACGCTAACTTCCTAATAGGTTGGACTTGATGGACTAATGTCTTTATTCAACCTCAAATACTATGTAACTATGTAACCCTTTTTTTGTCAAAAAATAGGAATAAGAATGTCCCTCAATGGTCTTATTTATGAGGTAGCACACAGTGCTTGGTCTATGCAGCCTGCTCATAAAGTGAGTCTTTAGAGACTGTATCACACCAGAAGCAGTGCTACAGCTATAGGCCCTGGAATACACTCTGAGGCAAACTAAGACAGTACACACAGGTCTGCCTGAAGATTACATTTTAGACTAACCACAGGAGAGCCTGTGTATGGTCTCCAAAGCTAATGCTGAGGCTACTATGATTCAGATAATTGTGCAACAAGACAAGATGAGGCAGTTTCGTAGGAGTTTGTCTTGATTTAAAAAAAAACAACAATCCTTAATATAGAAAAGAAAATGGCTAGTACAAGGCTAAGCTAAGCTTAAATATAATCTTTTCTCATTAGAGAGAAGGCATCCATCCTTCTAGGACACAAGCAAAAAAAACTGAGGCATGCTGAAAGTCGGATGGGTTATATCGGGTTAGTCACTATTTTTTAGTTTACCAGTGTCCAAAACCTCCTGCAGGTGGCAGTATAACCCATTTGTCACTGAACCCAGGGTCCCTCACTGAATGAGAAAGAAAGCAGACTTAAAATACAAATTGCACCTAAAAATTACCTAAGATTATACATTTACATTGAAAACATATATCTGATCCTAGGTCCACTTTATATTTATAGCAAAATGCATGCATAAAACACAAGCACATTATGAACGTGTTTGTGACAAAAATGCATTCTGGGAAAAATGGTCAGTTATTGCATTCTACCTAGCAGATGTATTTCTATGTCAAAATAACATTTACAAAGTTAAAACTTGACTTTGTATGCGACATCTGGTCTGCTTCTTTTGAGAAAATTCATTTTTCTTGTCAAAACTGACTATTTTAACCTGCATTCACTATATTACATTTATAAATAGACTTTTCCCTCTAGTGAGCTTAACAAAGTCTTTCTTTTGGTAAGCAGTCTGTGTCCCAAATCTCTGCATGAGCTACTGAGCTACTTTTACATATTTATCATGTCTTTGTTCAAAAATGTCCCTTCCTATGAGAATAGAGAATGGAAATAGCACAGCCTATTTTCTTTTGACTTGTTAATCTGTTTTTACCCTAAAAGATTAGGTTACAACAAGCTTTGTTTCTATGATCTTAGCAATGTTATTTTGAGCATTTAAAAAAAAACACAGCATAAAAGCATCACAATACTGGAAATGTGGAATCAATCCTACAAAACAAGGTATGGACTAACACCTCTTTACAATGTCTGTATTATTTTAGGTCATCAAAATGATTAATTTATTTCATTAAAGTGCCTTTTTATGATGCGCCACAGCTACTATAGTAAAAATATGCTTAATTAAAAAAAATTGTAGTTTAAACAATGCCTTCAGATTTAGTCATATTTTTCTGCTCTTTTTAGGTATGGAAGTACATATTAATCTATATGATCCAACAACATTCTTGGTCCTGACCAGGGCAATATTGAAGAATAAGGGATTACTGCAATTGCCTTAGGCATGAAAAGCAATAAAGCCCTGACAAGCACATTTTATGTTACACTTCACGACGATTGAAATTATTAGCCATGACAGTAATGCTGAGGCTTGATGGAGACTCTCATAGATAGGAATTAGGATCACACTACACAAAGGGGCCTTGACGAGGCAGTGCGGCTTCCACATGTTTTGCAAAAGGTGTGCATTTAAAACCTCTGTTTTTAACGTTAGTGGTTAGACAGTATGCTTTTTTTTTTTTTGCAGGATACCTGGCAAGTGTGCTGGGAGTGTTTGTTTTTGTACTGTGTAAAGCCCTTCCATGTGCACCTTTCTTTAAAGCTAGTTATGAATTGATGAGTGTGTTTGCCATTCGTTTTACTTGTTGGATTTGGTGTGGGGACAAACTGGGGGCTTCAGCTGCCATTGTGATGTATGGGGCTCCTTGTGTGTCCCTATGCCTTTAAGGAGGTTGGGCTACCTCCTGGCGAACCTGCACCCAATTCATCCTTTGCTACAAATATGCTGCAAGATCGAGGCTCTCATAGATTAGCATTAGGACTGCACTATACAGAGGGGCCTTGACAAGGCAGTGCGGCTTCCACATGTTTTGCAATGGTTGTGCAACTAAAGCCTCTGATTTTAACTTTAAAAGTTAGTGTACTTTTTTTTTTTGCAGGCTGGTTGGTGAGTGTGCTGGGAATGTTTGTTTTTGTACTATGTAAAGCCCTTCCATGTTCACCTTGCTTTAAAGTTAGATATGAATTAATGAATGCATTTGACATTCATTTCACTTAATGCTTAATGCTTGTCACTGTCATTAGACACACATACACACCAGACTTTGTGTTCAGGCACTGCTAGAGCTAGACACTAGTGAACAAAAAGCCAAAAATGCAGACAGAACCAATTGGTCTGTGTTTTGATGTGATGTAGATTTTCCTACATGTTGTTCTGCGCTGAGGCTGCTGAGAAGATCATGTAATCCAAAAAAATGGCCTTAAATATTTAACAGGGGATAAGCACATAATAGGAATTAGTAAATCTGGAATTGAAGTGCCACACTGTGTGTGCCGCCCCAACAGGGGCATAGAATATGAGATGCA
>NW_017308741.1:77572-146275 GCF_000935625.1 Nanorana parkeri | reverse complement strand
GCTTGAGAGAGACAAGTGGAGGCAGGGGGCTTGGTTGAAGGATTGGAGGGGTATCGGGCCTCCCTGACTTCCAGGAGTCTCTCTCCGGGTGTGTGGCTGTTTGTCTCTTGTCACCCTAGATTTTGTTCTTTAAGATTTTTGAAAAATGGCTGCATGCATAGGTGACGGGTTGGGCCTCTTAGGCCTTCTCTGCTGCTTCATGTAAATAGTTGGTGAATCTTTAGGCGTGAGGCTGTTTATGCAGCAATGAGGCTTTGCCTATCTGTATATATGTATATAGCTTTGTGGTGTACTGAATATTTTTTATGTTTTGATTTCTGTTCAGTTAATATTATGGTTATGTTTTGTTACTTTTTTATATAAACGTTGCTTGAGTCTTTTAATAAAAAGATTAGCAGCAGTGAGCAGTGTGTGTCCTGTTTGCTCTGGTTTCCAATTTTTGCAGGGAGCATTTGATCCAGCTATCCCAGGCCTCCTGGTCCCTTGCTGGGGAAGCCATGGAGGTCGGGGGGACTTCCTCTGGGAGCTCTCAGCCATGTCCTGAGCTGAGGAGCGAGATACCTGCTGGTGCAGGTGCTTGTAATTTATCTGCCCCTGCTGAGGGTGAAGGAGCTGACTCCATTCGGGAGAGAGTGGTCACCGGCATCAGGATGGTGAACAAGGAGAGAGACAAGCTCTATAAGCTTAGAGCGGAGTGCAGGCGGCTGAAGAAGCAGCGGAGTGGGCTGTACAGCCAGAATCGTGCCTCTTTGGACGCAGAGATCCGGCAGTTGAAGGAGCAGGTGGAGCTCCAGGAGTCCATTTTGTCTCAGCTGGAGGGAAGAGATGGGCCATTCAAGGAGAGGTTTCGTAATGGACGTCGCTTTATCACTGTGTCTGGAAGTGCTGCAGTTAAGGAACTTGTTTTGGAAAAGGACATTTCTGGCGTGGGACTACAAGGTTCAGCTGAACCTATTAACCAAACAAATGCTGAGTCTAATGTTCCTGTCTGCCCTGCTACAGAGGGTGGCTCTATAGTGATGCATCAGGTGGTGGTTGGAACTGCAGGCAGAAGTGAGACATCCACTGCAGCTGTCAGAGAATTGAACCCTCCTGTGTCTGATATTCCTGTGAAGGGAAATGTGTGCATAGCTAATATTGTGCAACCCTGTGTACCTGATCCTGTGTGGGGCATTGGCCCCAGGGGGCCTTCATGTGTAACTGATCCTGTGTGGGGCACTGGGCCTGGGAAGCCTTCGTTTGCACAGGTGGTTAGCTCCACACCTGCTGGTGTCATCAGGCCAGGGCTGCAGTCCAGGTGGAGTTCTGCTTCTATGCAGACACACCCACCACAGAATGCTGCTTCCCTTGCTTTGCGTTCTCGTCCTGCGTATCTGTCATCTGCTGGGGGTCAGAGACGCAACGTAGTGCTCCTGAAGTGGGAGGGTGCAGTTGTCTCACGCCCATTAGGCGTCTGGTGGTCGATATGATTCTGGAGATGGGTTTCAGGGCAAATGACCTGTTTGCATTCATCCATGTGGCTGGGAGCCGTGAATATACCATCAGCTTCACCAGACCAGAGGGTCTCGACCTGTTCCGGGAGCGATATGAGGCTCAGTGTAGGTCGAGACCTGAATAGAAAGGTCTGACGCCAGTTGCTGTGTTGCAGCAGTGGACAGTTAAAAAAATCCCCATCATCCTCAGTAATGATAGTATTCCTGTTTGTGACCTGGAGGTTTGGTTGAAAAATTACGGGGAAGTCCTGACTAAGCTGGGGAAAATCCTAGATGACCGTAACATTTGGACGGGGGGCTGGTCTGTAACAGTCAGGCTGGCCAGGGTTGGAAATGTTGTCCGACACCTACCCTCCTCTGCTTTTATAGGGAGGGATAGGATGACTGACTATCTTCTACCCTGGTCAGCCAAAGCTGTGTCACCGCTGTGGGGAGAAGGGGCATTTCAGCTCTGCCTGTCCAGCCTTAGTGTGTTCTATGTGCCGGGCTCGGGGTCACCTGGCCAAGGATTGCACCGAAATTAGGTGCAGCCTATGCTTATGTCTCGTTCACCCCTACAGCCAGTGCCCTGAAGCTCTGCATAATATGGAGAAGGAGGTGGTGGAAGAGCTGTTGAGGCTGGACAGGCTGGAGAGGGATGGTGTGGCATCCTTCCCTGTAGTGATTGAGCCCAGGGCCGGCCTTAGGGGTGTGCGAGCAGTGCGGCCGCACAGGGCGCCATGTAGGGCTGTGATGAGCGGTAAAAGCTTTTAAAGCGTCACCTATGGTCAATTTTGGGCATGGTAATTTTTTGCGATTTTGCGGGTGCGTGCAATTTTAAAGCATGACATGTTTGGTGTCTATTTACCCGACGTGACCCCGCTTTTTATATTTTACCAAAAATATGGGTAATAAATGGGTGTGGTTACTGGGGGTGTGGCCACTAAAGGGTGTGGCCACTGAGGGGTGTGGTCACTGAGGGGCGCTGTAAAGCTTTCTCGCACAGGGCGCCTAAAGGCCTAAGGCCGGCCCTGATTGAGCCCACTGGTCCCATTCAGGATCCTTCCCTCCTGTGTCTGTCTCCATGTCTCCCCAACCTTCTGTATCTGCCCCTCCTGTGTCTGTAAATCCACCCCCTGTGTCTGTCTCCATGTCTCCCCAACCTTTGGTATCTGGTCCTCCTGTGTCAGCCCCTTCTAAGTCCTTGTCCCCTGAGTCTGATCCCCCCTCTGAGCCTGTACCCTCAGATGCTAAGGAGGGTGCCCTTTCTTTGAGGGAGGGAAAAGGAGGTTGCCCAGTGGGGGTGGCAGGAGGTACTAAACGGGGTGGCGCTGCTTCCTCTGCAGAGATATCGTCTTCTAAAAAATCCAACAAGAAGAAGAAGAAAGGAAGTGAGGTAATCCTCTCGGAGGCCAATCTCCTCCAATATTTGGAGGAGAGGAGGAAAGTTGGGAGGCAAGGGAGGAGGCGGATGGCTCAGATGGAGCAGGTGGAGGAGGCTCCAGTGCTCGTCTCAAATCAGTATAGTGCCATCTCCAGTGCTGATGTCTCTTCTGGTGAGACCTCTGATTCTGAAATGGAGTGTCAGGAGGCCTCAAGAAAAAGAGAGGCTTCAGGTGATGAGCAGCAGAGGGGAGCTAAGAAGCCATCCACCCAATAACCCAAATGGCGGTTCTTTTTTTTTTAAGGAGAGCTCTGCTTTCTCACCCCCGGTGGTGCAGGCAGTGGAGTTTTCTGATCACTGTATGCTGTCTGTGGTCTTGAATGCTTCAGACTCCCCTCAGAGGGGCAAGGGCATCTGGAGATTGAATTTGACTCTCCTCGAGGAAGAACATGTTAGACAATCCTTTGAGGAATATTTTCAGGCACAGGTGACCATCCTGGACTTTTGTAGCAGTAAGACTGAGTGGTGGGAGTTGACCAAAAAGAGGATCGCTGGATTTATCAGGGGCCTAGCCAATAGAAAGCAGCTTTATTGCGGTGGGAAAGATTCGGGTGCTTGAGAGAGACAAGTGGAGGCAGGGGGCTTGGTTGAAGGCGTGGAGGGCTATCGGGCCTCCCTGACTTGCAGGAGTCTCTCTCCGTGTGTGTGGCTGTCTGTCTCTCTAGATTTTTGTTCATTAAGATTTTTGAAAAATGGCTGCGTGCATAGGTGACGGGTTGGGCCTCTTAGGCCTTCTCTGCTGCTTCATGTAAATAGTTGGTGGATCTTTAGGTGTGAGGCTGTTTATGCAGCAATGAGGCTTTGCCTATCTGTATATATGTATATAACTTTGTGGTGTACTGAATATTTTTTTATGTTTTTGATTTCTGTTCTGTTAATATTATGGTTATGTTTTGTTACTTTTTTTATATAAACGTTGCTTGAGTCTTTTAATAAAAAGATTAGCAGCAGTGACTGGTCTTGATAACAAGAAGCTCCTGCACAAAGGACAGATTCCAGATTACTGCATAATGCCTGCATCCAATCAGATTGTTCTGGTATTTTGAGAGCCAGCGGGGCCAACTAGCAAGATACTGAACCTTGGCCCAGCGGGAGATTTCTCCATCCACACAGTTTAGCGTAGATGGAGGAATATTTCGCACCTTTTCCATTTGACCACAGAAAATCTGCAGGTAATCTATAAATGTATGGCCAGTTTAAGGAAGTGTAACTTATAGTCGAGAACAGCCTGGGCCTCATTTGTTATCCACCCCAGGTTGCAAGGAATAAGCAGGGGCGCCATATGCAGCCCATAAAACATCAGTTTGACATGCCGGTTTTATTGCCTTCATGTACTCATGTGAGTGTTTTCATAAACCCCGGGAGGAACCTCTTTTGATCCTATGCCCAAACTGTACATACAGTATAACCACTGTTTTCTCTCCAAGGTGACATTAAAGTAGTTTTAAACTCTCAAACTAGGGCTGCAACTAATTATTTTCAGAAACGATTACGGTAGTTGGCCGATAGTTTTTTCGATTAATCGGATACAAAAATTAAATAAATCCCATCCTTAATATAAAATAAAATACACAAATGCAGTGTTACAAACATAAAGTTTACTTAAGAATAAAACTGCATGCACAATTTATTGCAATTGAACTGCACTGGAGCGCACAGCATTGCGGTACCATACATTCCAGTGCGGGCGATCACACTGTGGGTGTTCATTTGAAATGAATGGCACTGCAATGCACCTCCCGCAGCAGAATTTGTCAGGCTGAAACTGAAAAGCACTTTTTTCCCACCTTTATCATTTAAAAAAAATAATTATATTATAAGCACATGACGTTTGAATAGCTTCTGCCAGGAAATGACAGCTGCCAGTGGCAAGATTCTGCAGACGGTAGATGAATATAAATACAGCAGGTAGTGTGGCTGATGCAATAGCCAGCCTGCTATTGGCCATTTCAAATTGCAATAGCCAATAGCAAGATGGCGATTGCAAGCACCCACTGATTGCTGTGCCCTCTTCCCAGCGTGGAGGAGAGAGCTAGGGGATCCAACCAACTAATCGATAATGAGAATAGTTGACAACTATTCTCATAACCGATTAGTTGGTTGCAGCCCTATCTCAAACGGTTTTTCAATAACTAATCCAGATCAAATAAATATACATTGCCCAGAAAAGTATTTATTTACATGTTTGGCCAAACATATACAGTCACCATGATTCCAAACAGCTGGCTTCAAATCTCTTAGCTAAGCTGCCCCGAACTTCCTATCCAGTACAAGATCACAAGGGACAGAGCAGTCTGCAGCAGCTGTCCATCTACTAGCTTGGAGAAGGCAGGAGGGGTGAGCAGAGAGCCAGGTATTGTCTTGCCTTGCTGTGCCTGTGTGTTCGTGGAGACACTCACAGCTTAATAGCACACACAGGGGTGGCTCCATTGGACCCTGCAAGGGAAAGGAGACATTCAAAAAGAGGAGGTTATGAGGGGCTGTCATTTTTGCCATTTAATTTCCTTCTAGGTGGTCCTTTACCCCCTTTCATGAAAAATCACTTTCAGAGAGAAGCAGTCTGAAAGCAGATGGATTTGACTCTTTATGAAACCTATCATTCTGTGGGATACTGGAGTCATGGGTGCACACTATATAACATTTGTTTGAATTAATTACATATCAATTAAGCAAAATGTAAAGATAGCATTTACAAGTTAGAAATAAGAATAAAACAATGTTGCTTTCTAAGTGGTACTATGCTTCCTAAAGAACTGGAGAAGCAGTTTTTCAGTTAGGCGAGTACCAGTAATGGATAGAAATGATACGTTCCATTCTTGGGCTCTCCTGCTCAGATGTGTCAGTTGTTTCATCTCGGTGTGATAAATCACTTGTAAGCATATAGGCTGCTACAGCAGTGATTTGACACTTTTTGCATTATCTCTCTACTATATGTGCGTATTTAAGTTTTATGCCATTTTATTAAATCCTCTTTACCAGGGGTGCCGATAAGGTCAATCATGATCTACCAGTCGATCGCTTAGCTTTTCCTCTCCTCCCACCCGTGGGGCTTCTCTGGATCCCCGCTTCTCTCCCCATCTGTATGCAGCGGGGATCTGAGAAGAAGTGAAGGAACCTAAAATAGTTTCTGAATGAATGGGAAGCCTCTGTGCTTTCCATGTATTTACAACAGAGGCTGCAGAAAAAGAGATTGAGGACTTTGGGTCCTCAATTTCTTTTTTCTATTTTAAAAGGGAAATATCAAGGGGCTGTTTAGACCCCCTAATATTTCCCCGAAGCTCCCCCAACAGTAAGAAAAATAAATTAAATAAAAAAAATAAAAAAATTAAATTAGAATTAAAAAGAAATAATAAAAATAAAATAACAAATAAAGAAAAAATCCTGCTGGCAGGGTGCTGGGTGACATCACACTCCTGTTGAGGGCACGGTTTTTTTCTTGCCTCGAGCGCAAAAGGAGCTGGCTACGGCTATGCTCCCGCAGTGCTTGTGCGACTGCATGTGTCAGACGCTGCAGATGGAAAGGGGCAGGACACCTCTCCCCATGTGCAACGTCGGCCATACGAGCACCACAGGAGGACAGGACGCCGGGGCCTCTAGGACGAACTGGAATGTAAGCCGACCGACTCCCTGGGTTCAGGGGCGGGAGGGGGTGTGGGGTTGTATTGAAGTCAATGGCACCGCAGCCATGCCCCCCGCCCACAGTGCGATAGCCCGCACCCGTAACGCAGGCACATTAGTGCCTGCATTCAGGTCCAGTGCGATTTGCAAAAATAGTGCCCGCAGCATTTTTGCGGATCACACTGGACTGGAACGCAGGCACTAATGTGCCTGGGTTTCGGGTGCAGGAGATCGTACTGTGGGCGAGGGGCCTGCCTGCGGTGCCATTGACTTCAATGCACCATCACGCCCCCTCCTGCGGTTGTTTTTTCGTTGGTAGATCTCATTGAGCTCGTCATTTGAAAAGTAGATCTCCAGATGAAAAATTGTGGGCACCCCTGCTCTATACCATAGGTAACTAAGATTGACTGGCTGTAAAATTATTTGGTTGCACTTTCTGTTCATGATCTTATATATGATATTCATAAAAAAACAACCAAACATGACAATACTGCGTTGGTTAACATGACAGATGTGAATAAATGAAACTGAACCTTATCAGAGGCATTAGAAAAGCAGAGACATCTGGTGTGTACGCATAACCTGGATTCCTCAGCCGCCTGGTAAGTTCCTACTTGGAGCAACCTAAGTTTTTTCTACTTGGAGATTTGGAGAAGCAATCTTTCCAGACTTTCCAGGATCTTTACAGTTGTACTTTGGCTTAGATTCTGTTCTCAAACTATTCATAGATTTGTTCTTAACTTTTATGTCCAGTAGAATTTAACCTGTTAAGTATTCAGAATGTACCTTGGGTGTCCTAATGGTGTGTAAAAGTTAGTGGCACATAACTGTAACTATTTTTTACACCCTGCAGCAGGCTTGAAGGTAAAAATAAAAGTTCACTTAAATTCTTAATAAAAGTATATTTTAGTTATCCTCTTGATTTCCCGCTTCTTTTTCTATTTTATTTCACCAAATGTAATATTTTATATAGTATTTGTACGTTTTCTTTGGTTATTTTTTGTTTATTTAATCTGCTCATTTGTTTGCAGTCTTATTCTTATAGGTAGTTTGTGTTAGTTTTTTGTATTATGGTAAAAAAAAAAAAACATTTTGGGCAAAAGAGACAAATTCCATTTAATTTTAAGAAAAATAAACTTAAACTTCCTAAGAGACATATTCAATAACTATTACATAACAGTTCAGTAAATTATTCTCCAAAAAACTATAAAGGTTTATATAACTTTCAGTTCGCTGAGTAGTGATATATTTAGTTATAGGTGGAGCATGGTTAGCCGGATCTGCCTCTGGCTTCTTAAATGTCCTTGTTATCACCAAAATCTCCTTGTCATAGACTCTGCTCTTATCCATCTGGACATCTTGGGTGTTTCTGCCCAACTTTGCATTTTCCAGAATTTCCTGCTGCATTCTCCATAATATAAAATAAATACAAATTAATAAGGGAGAGAGGTACCCCCTCATAATACTCATAGCAAGAAGGCAGACTCAGGGAACCAAAGTGCAGAGATCTCACCAACAGAAACCCCAGTGGGTGGGCTAGGTTAGGTCAGAGAAGGGGAGCTAAAAGGGTGAGCACACTTTGCTTTAAAGAGCACTTATCTTTTAGGGATATGTTGCAGTAATGACCAATTTAATTGAAGTAATTGGGTTATATTTTGATATACTACTACTAATAATAATAATAGTAATAAAAAAGAAAAAATCTTTTACTTGAATACTTACAATACCATCATTATAATATTAAGAGGATAACAATAAATGTTTGACTATTGCTCAGCAGTCATTTCTGAGCATTGAATAACACATAACATAGCATAACACACTTTTTTCAGTAGCTAGTATAAAATCAGAGATATTACAGAATAAAGGATAACTGCAAGGTATGCTAATGTTTTCACAACCCTATACATTATGACATGATCTCATCTAAGATGTTCAAGAGCCGTGGTTCTCAACTGGTGGGTCGTGACCCAAAAATGGGTTGCCGCATTCCTTCCACTGCACTAGGTTGAGAGGCTCTCCATAGCACCGCAATATCAGTGCCCAGCAGCCATTCAAAATATGCTGCCTGTCGGTGAGTGTCAGTTTGAGGTGGGTTGGGCTGGGGATATGGCTGCGAGGGAGCTCCATCCGTACGTACATTGCTTACAGCTCCCTCGTGTGACATCACATTCTGGCTCCCTACACCTTTACAGGGAGTGCAAGGGAACCGTGCAAGCAATGCCCATATGGATGGAGCTCTGTCACAGCACAGCAGCCCACACTGAACCCCTCAAATTTTTTTGGAGTGTGTATGTGTGTGAGAATGTGTCTGTGGTTGCGTGTATCTGTCA
Organism: Nanorana parkeri; assembly: GCF_000935625.1. NCBI lineage: Eukaryota > Metazoa > Chordata > Amphibia > Anura > Dicroglossidae > Nanorana > Nanorana parkeri. The sequence continues at coordinate 137,408 of NW_017308741.1, read as the reverse complement.
GTGTTTTAATGGCAAACTACCACGCAATCGCACCTACTGTTCATTCTGGTGCGGGATGTGCGTTGCCATTCATTTGAATGGAACCCCAAACACACCTCCCGCCCACAGTTTGATCGCTTGCACCAAAACATGCGGTACAGCAATGCCTTGCCTTCCAGTGTGGTGGGACTTGGGTCGTGACTTAATGACCAGGGACAAATGTGGGTCCTGAGATTATACAGGTTGAGAACCACTGTACTATAGAGGCTTTCTGCCCATCTAATCTTGTCATATCTGATTCCTGAGTACTAATCATTTCCTGCAGAGGAGGATGTGTCAGGGGAAGTGAAAGAGTATGGGCAGAGTGCAGGTGTTTTCGTATGCTAGTATGTTTTAGCATGTATGTAGCAGCATCACCAGGCAGATTATGGTTAAAGGAGCAAAACAAACCATTGCCTTCTTCAAATCAGCAGTGTTGTCATCACATTCATCACACATCCAGGTGGATTATTTCTCACTTAAAGTGTATTTCCACTTTGCAAACTGGGCGAACACCTATTTTATATTCGCTACATGTTCCGTCACACAGCATAACTAAAATAAAAATTAGAAAAATTGCTGCCTACCTTTTTACTTGCTTAACTGTTTTAGGGCCGTCTAACTTAAATATACGGCGACATCCTGAAGCAGGCATACCAAGATCAGCTGTGATCTTGGTATCGTTCTTAACAGCCGGTGATGGTTATTCAGCCGGCCACTCACTTGTACGGTGCTGGGAAAGGTGCGCCCACCCCCCGCCATTCTGGACTCCACTGTCCCCTAGACCTCTGTCCACTTAAAAGAGAGATCTGCACAGTACCAGCTGCTGATCTCCCCTCCGATCATTGACCCTGGAAGAAATGCAGAAGCATCACTTCTAGTTTCAGTGTATAGTTTCTCTGGCTGCTGTAGCCGGAGAAGAAGCTGGCAAGTTTTGCAAAAAAAAGCTGACAGGGGTTATTTTCTATCTACTTACTCTATCCAAAATAATAAAAAATTGCCTTCAGTTCTACTTTAACTCATTATTGCTCAGTCTGTCCCCTAATTGCACCTTGGAAGCTATTCTGAACAATTTCAAGCTGTCGTTAGAGTCCCATGTATGAACCTGCTCTAAAGAAGCAACCACAAAGGTAAGATTTTTTATTTTTTATTTTTTTTGGTATGCTATGTGACTGGGAACACAAACTAATAAATGGGGGGCATTGGATTTGTCTGTAAACGTGGAAATACACTTTAAGATGGGACTTTGATATAAAGTTTTCCTAATCTTGGATCGTGACAGGGGCTGTATTAAGCTATGGTTTTAGGGCACGTACCTGTGACTGTTTGGCTTTTCAATTTCTTTTTCATGTTCTTTACCATACTTCTTTCTGCTGTCTCTCTCCCAGCATTACAGGTTAAAATGTTTTAGTTTTCCAGGTGCTGTATATAAAGGGTTAACAACCCACTCACAGGTATTTGCTGATTAAGCAGACTGTTTTAGTTAAAGTTTCAGTAGTGAAATTCTATTTATTTTATTAAAATGTTAAAAGTAGAATACCACTTACATGTGTCATGTGCACATTAACACCAATAACAATTGCATGATATCCAGCTAACAAACAGCTTTGAAGATACGTGGTCTGCGGACCTCTGTTAAGTAACCTGTAAGCATAAACGTGACCAAGCGGGATTACATTGTTAGACCCAGCCCTATGGGTTCCATTATATGCAGCCCTGTGTGTTTTGAGACTTCTTCAGAAAAATACTTATATTGCTTAATGACTTTTGGGCACTTTGTTTATGATTTTTCACTTGTATATTGTTAATTTATTAGAGCAATGTTTGGAACTTTATAACGTATAATGTAAAGTTTGTTATTATTATCCTAGTTGCTGGAAGTGCCAACAGACACACAATACCAGTGGAACTGAGCAAAGAAAACTTTATTTTTGTAGGCACCTTTAGGCTACTAAAATCCCAAATTAGTTGAATTAAAGCAGAACACTGGGCACAAATGTTATTTACCCTTGCAGTGAGGCTACCCCTACAGCTCATTTGTGTCTAGGTTAAAACAAAAAGTTATACTCACCTGATTCTTGAAGCCAGCCAGCTCTAAGGCTGGCCATACACTGATCTGTTTTTTTCACTCAACCTGCGGGGTGAACGAAAGAAAATAGACCCGATTCCTCCATCAACACTAACAGCCTCTCGATCGAGGAATCCTGCCGGCACCTGTCAGAATACCTACTCAGATCTGGCAGTTCAATGGCTGCCGGCTGGGATTGATCGAAGATTTTCCGACTGGCTCCTTCGATCAGCTGATCGAGGGTTGCTGATGGAAAGGGTGCCAACAGCAGCACACACTGTGAGAAATTCGAAGTGTGTATGGGCACCTTTAGACCGGTCCCTGAGGGTCTCTCCCCTTCGATTGAAGCGGTCTAAGGTCATCATGTTCTATACACAGTGTATATGCGGATGCCAAGGGATATACCATTGCTGCACCAGAGAAGACAGACTAGAGGGAGGACTGCTGGCTCCGAGGATTGGGTGACTATAACTTTTTTTGAGCCTAGACAAAAATGAGCAGTTAACACGAGCAGGCTACCCCCACACTGCAAGGGCTAATAAAATTTGTGCTCAAAGTTCTGCTTTAAGACACCCTGCCAGTTATTGACTATTAATATTGTAAATGATTATTAATATAAGTATATAAACATTTCAATAATAAGCTTAGTACAATTAGGGAAGACAGCATGCAATCATTGTATTTCCTTTTGGAGTCTTCTTTTTTTCTTCCTGTTTTACTGTTCCCATCATGTTCTTTTTCATCATGTGTTCTAACCTCTTGCCAAAGGAAGGAACTGTTGTAGTGAAGAACAGTGCTGTCGTATACTGATTTCCACTCCAAATCCTCGGTAATGCCATTTTCAGAATTCATTTTTTTAAAATATTTAAATGATTCAGTTTTGTGAAACAATTTTTTTAATCATGAAGTATTTTATGGATACATTAACCACCTCCCATCCAGCAAAAAATTGGGGTGATAATAAATGTTTTATAACATAACATAGGGAAACAGGTTTTTTTTTCAAAAATGTTCGGTACTTTTTGTTATATAGTAAAAAAATTAAAACCCCAGTGGTGATTAAATACCACCCAAAGAAAGCTCAATCTGTCCCCAAAAAATGATATAAAAATAATTTCTGTACAGAGTTGCAAGACTGAATAAATGTCAAAGTACTGCAGTGCTGAATACTGAAAAATTGTCTGGACAGGAAGGGGGTGTAAACACCCCGGTCATCAAGTGGTTAAATAAAGTACAAAGAACAGGTAGTAACATTTTCAGGCAATACTCCTCCTGGGTAATGCCATGGCTTACGTGGCAGGCCTGTAAGTGAACACCTCACCCACTGATACTGCAGGTGTCCTGGTCCAGGTTGATTTAAAGGATATCTGTACCTTTGGTACAAGCTGTCCTTTAATAAATACAGCCCCACCATTGAGTGCTGACCACCTGGTCCGATATATTCATCTTCTTCCCCGATCCAGCTAAATTTACTGTGCGGTACTGTTTCTTCTTATTTTGGGTACTGTAGTTTTTTTTGCCATTTCACAGGCGGGCACAATTTTAAAGCTTGACATGTTTTACCCCCAAAAAAATGGGTATTCCATTCTGTTTGTATGAACTAAAATTCATTTGAGTGTATTCTATCCTATAAATATTAGTTTGATAAACATTTGCACAAATATCATGCAACATACAAAATTTCAAGTAGCATTTTTTTTATTCTACTGAGCCTCTGCTTTCAGAAAATATATAATTATTTGGGGTCTTTAAGCTGTTTTTTAACCAAAAATCCAGATTTTATTATATGTGTAAACAAATGAAGAAATTGCTCAAGACTGGAAGTGGTTAAGGAAGAACTCTGGGAATTACAAAAGAGTACCCCTGGCAGTGGGGCTACCCCAACACTGCAAGCGTTAACTGCTAGTGTTGATCTGGGAGCTAAAATAAAGGAAATATACTCACCTGATGCTCAGTGCTGCTGGGCTGCTAGACCGGTCCTTGCAGCCGCATCTCCCACAGGCTCTGGGGGTCTAAAGATCTGTAAGGTCATCATGTCTATGGCACTGGGCGACATTCCACTGCCAGAGAATAGGGGAGAAAGGTGAGCAGTCACCACCACAGGACCAAGGAGCAGGTGTATTTTCTTTATTTATTTAGATTTCCAGGATTTTGTGCTTGTTTTGTTTAGGAGACACAAATAAAGCAGATATACTTACCTATCCCTCAGTCCCTCCGGGCTGCTAGACCTGTCCTGGCAGCCTCTTCTCCCCTGGGATCCAACAGTCTAAGGACCGCTGCCATCACATCATATGTAGGTCCATTGGCTCGCACTAGATGTAAGGGTGCTAAGGAATATTCAAAGCCAGAGCGGAGAGGGAGAGAGTTAAGCACTGACTGCTGGGGGACTAAAGATCAGGTGAGCCCCCTAGACAAAATGAGACCTTAACCCTTGCAGTGCAGGGGGAGCCCCACTGGTAAGTTTTACGTTTTTTAAATTCCTGAGTTCTTCATTAAATGGAATATATTTAAAAGATTCTAATTCATATTCTGACTGGATATCAGGGGGAGGGGGGCCCAAGATAAAGTCTTGCACAAGGCCCCTTTAGTTATTAGGTCTGCCACTGTCGCCCACAGATAGTTGTCCTGGTTCACTACTGCAATCACATCTTATGTAGGTCCATTGACTTGCACTAGGTGGGACCACTGGGGGACTAAGGATCAAGTGAGCCCCTAGAAACACTAAGCCCTTAACCCTTGCAGTGCAGGGGGAGCCCCACTAGTACGTTTTTAAGTTTTTTTAATTCCTGGAGTTCTTCATTAAATGGAATATATTTATAAGACTCTAATTCATATTCTGACTGGATATCTTCCTTTAAAATATATTGAGGGGAATTTATCAAACAGAATCTGGAGCAGCTGCCCATGACAACCAATCAGCCTCTCCCTTTCATTTGAAAAGCCTAACTGAATAAATGGAAGGTAGAAGCTGATTGGTTGGAGCCATTATGCTATCGTGGTGACTGAGTGCCCTTATATTCCCTCCTACTAATCGCACTTAAAGTATGTTGTCCCCTGTTTAATCCTTTGCTCCGGGTAGCTTTCGCCATCCGGTGATTGTCTCTAACCTGGTCGTGACTACTGTAGTTATGTCCGATCAAGAGATATTATTAAAACAAAACATATTTTAACATTATGACTGGAACCAGTTTAGTCAAGACTCACCGACTTCCTCCTCTCCGTCTCTCCATATAGATCCTGAGCGCCGTTCCGGTAGTTGTCTGCTCTAGTTTTGATAAATGCCCTCATTATGTTTACAAGACGTAATAAAGAAATAGATTGAACACTTTATTCAAGAATAACCGGTGTCATTTAGAGCCGTGGTTCTCAACTGGTGGGTCGTGACCCAAAAGTGGGTCGCGACCCCTTGATCAGTGGGTCACCGCGTGCCTTCCACTTTTCTAGGTGAGAGGCTCCTCAGCCTCCCCTTAGAGCAGCACTGTCAGTTCTCACGCCAAGCAGCCATTCAATATACGCTGCCTGGTGCTGAGTGTCACCTTGAGATGGGATGGGGTTATGGCCGCAAGAGAGCTCCATCCATACATGCATTGCTTACAGCTTCCTCATGTGACCTGTAGAGGTGCATGGACCGGAGTGACGTCACATTCTGACTCACGGAACCTCTACAAGGTGCGCAAGGGAGCTGTACCAGCAATGCACATATGGATGGAGCTCCATCACAGCACAGCATCCCACACTGGAACTCAGGCTGAGGATCCACTCCAGTTCTCATAAGATAGGGAGACTGGTTGGATCTTAAAAAATAAAATAAAAAAGTGGGTATGTGTGAGATTGTGTCTGTGATTGTGTGTGTGTCTGTCAGTGTTTTTGAGGGTCCGTTCACACCAGTACAGTGCGTTAATCACACAGCCCCGTGCGATTAACACTCTGTACCACGCAAAATCGCACCTACAGCGAATTCTGGTGTGGGAGATGTGTTGTATTGTTATATGTTTGAATGGCACCCCAAATGCACCACCCATGCACAGTTCCATCACCCACACCGTAAAACGCGGTAATGCAACGCCATGCGTTCCAGTGCGGTGCGACTTGCGTCATGACTTAATGACCAAGGACAAATGTGGGTCCTGAGGTTACACAGGTTGAGAACCACTGATTTAGAGTATCAATATCCCGCATGATGACAATGTAATTGCCTTAAAACTACATGCTTCTATTTAATTTTCCTTCCAGGAGCAATGGCCTACAATTATGGGTATAACTCAAGTTACAGTGGAGACTTTTGGGAAGAAGAGATTTTGCCCAGCTTCAGAGAAATAATTCTTCAAGGTACTGATAAGCCAACTACGTTAGTAGAGATGAAGACAAAGCTCTACGTTACCCCTTAGAAGATAAAGAAGACCAGGTTGTTTTGAAACTCAGTGTTAATGTAGGTGAGGTCATAAAAATTGACCATCAAGAGCATCCTCTGCAAAAGACATGGCATGATTATGGCTATGATACAGCCTGGGTACCTTCATATTGTGGTATGGTTAAGAGTAACCTAGAGGAAGATTGTGTTTGGGACCCCGAGAGGATCAAGGTTGTCAGTGTAGCCTATGCTGCCGAAGCTGATGAATGGCAATATCTTAACCAGTTAGTTAAAGAGTATGCAAACTAAGGGGGACATCTACCAAAAACAAAACGGGAAGGTATGAAAGAACTCCACTGTCACTAAAAATATATATAGCATATACAATTGTCATAAACGCCATTTTGAAAATGTATATCATTAAAATGTTCCTCTGCTTTTGAGTCTGCAGCCATTGTGATTTTTTTTTTTTTAAATCAAATCTGACTCCCATGCAATATGGCAGTTTCATAAACTGTATGTATGAATACAGATCTTCCCAGACAAACACTGCTTTCACCAGATGTCTGTAGTGAGCTACAAATACAGTTACAGGCATCCCCTGCAATAGGAGTGTCAGTTTTGGTAAGATATCTCATTAGGTTTACCCACGCCTAAAGGGATTTAGACACTGCAGCTTGTCCTGCTACAACACTGGTGTACACGTGACTGTGTTCAGGTGGTTATTCTTATATAGGAATATAATTCTCATTCATAAAGAGATACTGCCACCTTTCCCAATTAGACTATATAAAGCCCACCCTGAGCACTTTATTGTCACCTCTACTGTGTTCCCTCGCTGCTCTTCCATCTGTGCCTGCCAGTGCAAAATACTCAATACTTCCAGCTATAAGAGAGCATCGGACCTCATCCCATGAGCAGTACTCGGGCTTAAGGGCCCATTCACACTGTGTCCGGACCAGATCCAGACCAAAACGTTTTATTGTCTGCTCCAAAAACACATACCCATTCCTATGGTAGAGTGAGGCTAGTGCACACCAATGCGTTCTGTTCGAGAATGTTTAAAAAAAATACTGCAAGAACTATTTTCTCTGGTCTGGAATGCAGCAACTGCATGTAAATGCACTGGAATGCACTAGTAAGTCAACTGAGATTAAAAAAAAGCACCGGAACACATCAAAAAAGCGTCAAAAACACACATGGCTGCGTTTGTAGAAAGGTATCCAGATCTGGTCCGGACATGGCATGAATGGGCACTAACAGCCAACTCCTAGGCCCAAGCATTGTTACATGATCTGTCCCTCTGAGCTATGACACTAGGTATTGGTATCAGCCGACTTGCTACTTTGCTCCCTCGCCAACCGAATTGATCCTATGTAAATGTTATGATAACAACACAAAAAGATTTATATGCCCTGCGCATGCATCAAAATGTAGTGTTGAAAGTTGAATAAAACTCTCCTAAAGTGAAACACAAATGTTCACTTTTGGCTTTTCTATTTCCCTATGATACATAAAAAGCTCACTTATGTGATATCACTTTGCTAATTGCTAACTTCTATGGTTATATTTTGCAGTAAATATCTGGGGAAGTGCAAATTACTTTTGGTATATACAGTATACTGTAGATAGGATGGCGTTGTTAAAGAAAAAGTCCTCTCAGCAGTGGATCCAAGTATCCAGGCTTTTAAGTGACACAATCACTTTAAGTATAACTACACTTTACATACTTGAACTATACATGTGAACGTGTCTCAGCAGCATGATGAGTTACCTTTGATTAAGAGAATCTCAGTTTGCAGCAATGTCCCTGCAGCCTTCTGTGCTCTGAATCATCTGCTCATTCAGTTCAGTGCAGATCAAATCTTTAGTCTGCAAGTAGCTCCCTCTAGTGGTAACAAAGTACATTATATTAAGCGCAAACATGGATTCAAATATTCAAAGCTATAAGAAATGGTTTTATTGGTATGTTTAAAGGATAAGTGGGGGGCGGATACAAGGCCAGCCACCCTACACAAGGAAAGAGAGCAGCAGTTACTGGTCTTGATAACAGGAAGCTCCTGCACAAAGGACAGATTCCAGATTACTGCATAGATCTGGAACCAAAATACACAAAGCAAAACAAGATGCAGTGCAGAGCTAGCCCCTTCTTTAAAGGAGAACAATGGGGTCAGTGCTTTTCCCCATAGTTCTCCTTAGGGTAATGGGAGGACCCAAACTAGCGTCCTCCCGTTACCCTAAGCTCAGTATACTGCGAGCTACAGCTCGCGGTATACTGAGACGCCGCAGCCGGAGCGGATCCCGACGTAGATGACGGGATCCGCCCAGCTGCGTGAATGACACCTGGCTCTGCCTATCTAGAGGCAGAGCCAGCTGTACCCGCCCCCTCCCCCGTCCGTTCCACCAGTCAGCGCTGGCAGATCGGAGCGGGGAGAGGGGAATCCAGCCCCTCCCCCTGTCACGGCAGAGAGCCGTGACAGGATCGAGAGGCCAGCGAACCCGGTATGTGTTCGCTCACCTCCCGATCTACTGAGCCGACCTGTGACAGTCTCATTGTCACAGGTCGGCAAGAACTATGAGGTGAGTGAAAAGCACTCACCTCATAGTTCTCCTTTAAACAATATTTGCTCATGCCGGAGATCAGCTTCAAAGAACAAAATTAAATATTAGCTTTAAATTCTTTTGAAGCAAATGCTTTGCTTAAAGTGAACCTATTCTGACTCAAAAAGTGTCCAACAAGGAATTCGCTCTCCGACAAACCCAGAAGTGGCGCATTGCAGTGTGCTCAGAGCTCTACAAAAGAACAAAGGTTTAACAATGCCAGATGGAAAGTGGAGTATTCAGCTTTTTCTTTTGTAGGGTACTTCCTGTTTTATTGCAGTGGCACGTGATAGGATTGTTTTAACCAGTTGACATCCGCGGTGTTAAACCCCCTTCCCATCCAGGCCATTTTTCAGTATTCAGCGCTGCGGTACTTTGACTGACATTTATTCCGTCATGCAGCGCTGTACTGAAATGAATTTTATACCCTTTTTTGGGGACAGATAGAGCTTTCTTTTGGTGGTATTTATTCACCACTGGGGGTTTTATTTTTTTACTATATTAAGGAAAAATTACCGAAATTTAAAAAAAAAAACAGTTTCCCCTATATTAAATGATAAAACATTTATTATTACCCAATTTTTTGGTAAAATATAAAAGATGGGGTCACGTCGGGTAAAAAGACACTAAACATGTCAAGCCTTAAAATTGCGTGCGCGCGCGAAACCTCAAAAAACGATAATACCCAAAATTGGCCCTAGGCGACGCTTTAAAAGCTGTTACCGCTCATCAGTTTAGTGTTATCAGTGATTGATGGCCCTAAAATGATTGCTCTCACTGCGACGTTCGCGGCGATATGTAACATGTGTAGCGCAATTGTAATTTTTGCGCGCTGGGGCACCGGACGCGTATTTACGTTTATAGGCGCGTAAACGTGGGGGTGGGGGAGTTAAACATTTTGGGGGGGTTTTTTCCCCTTTTTTTATATGTGGCTTTTATTTTATTTTATTTTTTTATGTGTTACTTTTCTTTTTTTTTATTTATATTTTTTTTTTTGCACTTATTGTTATTGCTATTATATAGGGGGATAACAACCCCCTATATAATAGCAAAGGCACACTGACAGGTCCTCTTTATGGAGATATTAGGGGTCTCTAGGACCCCTAATATCACCTATGGACCCCAAAAGAAGCTGATAAAGCAGAGATCTGCTTTATCAGCTTCTTCTCTCTCCAGATGACTGACAGGTGAATGCGGAAGTGATGTAACACACATCACTTCTGCATTCACAGCCCGGACGGGGATCAGCAAGGAGCTGATCTCCCGTCCTCCTCCTCCTGACGCCCTCGGAGCCGGTCCCGGGATCCAAGATGGGGCAGCGGATCCCGGGAATCAAGGTGAGGGGTCAGGGGGGGGGGAAAAAAAACCGGAAGCGCCGACCGGGCGCGGGGGGTGGGGGGGAGGGTGCCGCGAACGAGCACATATAGGCGATCGGCGGGCTATGGACCCGCCGATCGCCTATATGTGAAACACCCGGTAACGGGTGTGTGCATTTAGCGGGTCTTTTCTGCCCGTGCGTGCCCGCTAGGGGGCGCGCGCGAGCAGAAAAAAATTGCCGTCTGGAGACGGCAACCCGCAGATGCTGCAGTGCCGTCCGTCCGTTTTTTTACTACGGGCGGACGGCAAGAGGTTAAGAAGCCAAGGCCAAGCTTCAGTATCTTGCTGGTCGGCCCCGCTGCCTCTCAAAATACCTGAACAATGCCTGCATCCAATCAGATTGTTCAGGTATTTTGAGAGGCAGCGGGGCCGACCAGCAAGATACTGAAGGTTGGCCCAGTGGGAAATTCCTCCATCCACACAGTTTAGCATAGATGGAGAAATCTGTTGCACTTTTTCCATCTGACCATAGAAAATCTGCAGATAATCTATAGGTGTACGGCCAGCTTAAGAAAGTGTAATTTATACTGGAGAAACGCCTGGGCCTCATTTGTTATCCACCCCAGGCGGCAAGGAATAAGCAGGGGTGCCATATGCAGCTCATAAAACATCAGATTGACATGCCGGTTTTATTGCCTTCATGTACCCATGTGAGTGTTTTCATAAACCCCGGGAGGAACCTCTTTTGATCCTAAGCCCAAACTGTACATATAACCCCTGTTTTCTCTCCAAGGTGAGATTAAAGTAGTATTAAACTCTCAAACTAGGGCTGAAACTAATTATTTTCATAATCGATTCGTTGGCCGATTGATTTTTCGATTAATCGGATAAAAAAATGTAACTAAACTACAACCTTAATTTAAAATAAAATACACAAATGAAGTGTTACAAACATAAAGTTTACTTCAGAATAAAACTGCATGCACAATTTATTGCAATTGAACTGCACTGGAACGCACAGCATTGCGGTACTGTGCGTTCCAGTGCGGGCGATCCCACTGGCACCGCAATGCACCCCCCGCAGCAGAATTTGTCAGGCCGTAAATGACTTTTTTCCACCTTTTTTAATTTTTTAAAAATAATTGTATTGTAGGCACATGACGTTTGAAAAGCTTCTGCCAGGGAATGTCAGCTGCCTGTGCCAAGATTCTGCAGATGGCAGCTGAATGTAAATACAGCAGGTAGTGGGGCTGATGCAATAGCCAGTCTGCTATTGGCCATTTCAAATTACAATAACCAATAGCATCATGGTGATTGAAAGCACCCACTGCTTGCTGTGCCCTCCTCCCAGCTTGGAGGAGAGAGCTAGGGGATCCAACCAACTAATTGATAATGAGAATAGTTGACAACTATTCTTATAACCGATTAGTTGGTTGCAGCCCTATCTCAAATTTTTCAATAACGAATCCAGATCAAAATATACATTGCTCAGAAAAGTATTTCTTTACATGTTTGCCCAAACATATACAGTCACCATGATTCCAAACAGCTGGCTCCAACTCTCTTAGCCCAGCTGCCCCGAACTTCCTATCCAGTACAAGATCACAAGGGACAGAGCAGTCTGCAGCAGCTGTCCATCTACTAGCTTGGAGAAGGCAGGAGGGGTGAGCAGAGAGCCAGGGATTGTCTTGCCTTGCTGTGCCTGTGTGTTTGTGGAGACACACACAAGGGTGGCTCCATAGGACCCTGCAAGGGAAAGGAGACATTAAAAAAGAGGATATCAGGGCCAGTTCTCAGGGGACCAGCGGGTTCTATACAAAGCTAAAACTTTTAAACATAAAGAAGCAGTATCCATTGTAAGGGATTTAATCAGCATTTGAAATAGCTTAAAAACTTTTGACTTCAATATCACTTTAAGCTCTTTTCTATGTCATTCAACTGCCTAACATCAGAGTCTCTGTGGCCAATAGAGTGTCTTCAATTTGCAAAGCTGTGTGGCAGGCAGGGCTTAGTCTGGATTTGGAGAGTAGTTAATGGCACCCCAAAAGCATCTCCCTTTCACAGTTTGATCACCCGCACCGGAATGTACCAGAATGCCGTGTGCTCAAGTACGGTGCGATGTGTGGCGCGTCTTAATGACCGAGAACAACTTTGGGTCCTGAGACTACACAGGTTGAGAAGCACTGCATTAAAGTATCACATACATTCGTACCCAAGCTTAGCAGTTACTATTCCTCCAATCCCATCACCAGAAATACATTCTCAGTGTGACCACAGGCAGCGATACGAACCTCACCCCACTCTAAAAGAGAAACAGTTTGGCTGGTGATTGTAAATATTAAATGAATATACTTTTTCAGGAAAAGGGACAAACGTGATTAGTTGAGAACTATAGAGGTCTGTAGGGCTGATAAGAAAACTGAAGCAAAACAAAAGTGTAAGTGTTGCCCAAATCGAGGTGAAGATACCACACTAAAGCCTCATAAGCACCCCCAAGAAGGAAAATGATAACCTTGCTGTTACTGTGTTATAACAAAGGCAATATTAGACAGGATGTGGCTCTATACTTGCCACTATCAACAGAAGCAACTTACTTCTTTATTATGATCACTGGTGACAAGGCTACATGTTTCTCATTACAGGCAAAAGTGGTCTAATTTTATGCCAGGGACTTTCCTATAGACTAATCTACTACCAGCAACTTAGGTATGTATTATGTAGTATGACCACCACAGCCCTGACTGTATTCCTTTCAGTGTCACCAAGAGTTAACTAGTTCTATTACAGGCTGCTGCCAGCAGCCTGGTACTTTCCAGTATGGCTGACTGTACACTTTTCTATATGGCCACCAATATCTCACTTGTAGTCTTTGCAGTTAACTCAGCAGTAACAATGCTGTATACTGTTCAGTCAAGGCTATTTACCTTCCAATATGGCTGTGTATATTGGGATACGGTGACACGGTCACATACATTCCATTACATCAGTATAAATATCACTTAATTTGGCTCTGACGTGACTGCTGTGTTTCATGAATCCACATATCCATTGATCTATGGCAGGTAGGGGTGAGCAAAATTCAGGGCTTTTATTTTATTGACATTTCAGTGAAAATCAGCAAATTTCAGTGATATTGTGGCATCCAACTATCCTGCATCTGTTCTGGTGCTAAAATGACCCCTCATTAGCCTTATTACTTTACAGAAATATAAAAAATTAATAAATAAACAAAACTGAAATAAACTAAACTACTCTAAATACATCTCCCAAAAGACACAGACAATTGGTATGGCTCAAGATTTTTCTTAGCGTGCAAAATGTAGGGGGAAAATCTCCTCATGGAGACACAGAGCTTGATTTACTAAAATGTGAGCGTGTCGCGGTTATTAGGGGCTGTCATTTTTGCCATTTAATTGCCTTCTATGTGGTCCTTTACCCCCTTTCATGAAAAATCACTTTCAGCTAGAGAGAAGCAGTCTGAAAGCAGATGGATTTTACTCTTTATGAAACCTATCATTCTGTGGGATACTGGAGTCATGGGTGCACACTATATAACATTTGTTTTAATTAATTACATTTCAATTGAGCAAAATGTAAAGATAACATTTACAAGTTACAAACAAGAATAAAACAATGTTGCTTTCTAAGCGGTACTATGCTTCCTAAAGAACTGGAAGAGCAGTTTTTCAGTTATGCGAGTACCAGTAATGGATAGAAATGATATGTTCCATTCTTGGGCTCTCCTGCTTAGATGTGTCAGTTGTTTTCATCTGGGTGTGATAAATCACCTGTAAGCATATAGGCTGCTACAGCAGTGATTTGACACTTTTTGCATTATCTCTCTACTATATGTGTGTATTTAAGTTATATGCCATTTTATTAAATCCTCTATACAATAGGTAACTAAGATAGGCTGGCTGTAAGTTTATTTGTTTGCTCTTTCTGTCCTTGATCTTATATATGCTATTTATAAAAATACAACCAAACATGACAATACTGCATGAAACATGACAGATGTGAATAAAACGAAACAGAAACATATGAGAGGCATTATAAAAGCAGAGACATCTGGTGTGTACGCATAACCTGGATTCCTCAGCCGCCTGGTAAGTTCCTACTTGGAGCAACCTAAGTTTTTTCTACTTGGAGATTTGGAGAAGCAATCTTTCCAGTCTTTCCAGGATCTTTACAGTTGTACTTTAAGAACAGAAGCTAAGACAAACTATTCATAGAGTTGCTCTTAACTTTTATGTACAGTAGAATTTAACTTGTTAAGTATTCAGAATGTACCTGAGGTGTCCTAATGGTATGTTTGATTAATCCCTTGTTTATTCTAACTAGTCCTAAATAACACCTCCTTCCCGCTTCCTTCTCTAATTTATTTCACTAAATGTATTATTTTATATACCATTTGTGTTTTCTTTGGTTATTTTTTGTTTATTTAATCTGTTCATTTATTTGCAGTTTTATCTTTATAGTTAGTATGTATTAGTAAAAAAAACATTTTGGGCAAAAGAGACAAATTCCATGATTTTTTTACAAAATGAACTAAAACTTCCTAAGAGACATGTTAAATAACTATTAAATAACATAGTTCAGTAAATTATTCTCCAAAAACAATAAACGTTTGTATAACTTTCAGTTCACCGAGTAGTGATATTTAGTTATAGGTGGAGCATGGTGAGTCAGATCCTGGTCCTCTTATTTGTTTTGGTTATCTCAACACAAAGATATCCTTGTCACAGTTCTAGACTTTGCTCCTATGAATCTGGATGGGTGTGTTTCTGCATATCTTTGCATGTTCCAGAATTTCCTGCTGCATTCTCCATAATATAAAATAAATACAAATTAATATGGGAGAGAGGTACCCCCTCATAATACTCATAGACGGAAGGAAGACATTTTAGCAGAGGGGTTTTGTCTCCATAAACACTTACCCATTTTTTAGCTTTTTTATTTTATACATTTTTTTTTAAATTTAACAATGTATTTGTGGAGGCTTCATTAATTATTTTAAATTAAAAAATCCACCAAACCAATACCTAATCTTAGGGGTCTATTCACGAAGCAGCCGAATGATCTAGCCTTAGCTTCGGCTGATCCTTCGGCTAGCTTCGGCCCCAGGACGCTTCGGTTCAGGGCTGCTGTACGGGCTATTCACTATAGCCCGTACAGCTCCCGAATTTGGAAGAGCGGCTCAGTCGAGCTGAAGGCTGAGCCGCACTGAAAGCCAAAGCTGGCCGACAGGCCGGCCGACAGCCTGCTTCTTAAAGCTTGGCGGAGCCAGCCAGGTCAGGTGCAAGACTTTGCCCAATCAGGGCACAAAGAACTATGAGAGCCATGATTGGGCAAAGTCATGATGACTTTGCCCAATCATGGCTCACCTGTTACAACTGTAAACAGCTGGACGGAGCTAGCTGTCACTGCTAGCTCCACCCAAATGTTTATATGTTGCCGGCATCTGTCAAAATGCCATTCTGCGGCGGGTGAACGTGGCAAGCGGACGGGACTCCGGTTGTTGGGTTTATATATATTTAAAAAAATTCTATTTATTTTATATTGTTTTATTTCTTATTTCATCGAGTAGTCGTCCTTGACAAGTACCCCTTACTTATTCACAAAAGGGGGGCACATCTGGGTGCCCCTTTATTAAAGGGGCTGATGTGAATAAGACCCATCCCCGCATCCCCACAACCAGGGCTTGTGGGGAAGAGGCCCTTGTACCCATCGGCACGGGGACAAGGTGCTTTTCCAGGGGCGACCCTAGAAAAGCACCCTTCCAGTGCTGAGGGCATGTTGTCTGGTATCACAGGGAGGGAGGAATCACTCGCTCATCTCCCCCTTTCCTGCCCTGCTAGGCTTGTGCTCAGATCAAGGGTCTGTTATGGAATTTTAGGAGGGACCCCACATCTTTTTTTCCCTATTTTTGGTGGTGGGGTTCCTCCTTAAAATTCCTACCAGACCTTAAGAGCCTGGTATGACTTTTGGAGGGAACTCCACGCTTTTTTTTTTTTAAATGGGGTCCCTCCTAACATTCCTACCAGACCTAAAGGGTCTGGTATTGTTTGGGAAGGGGAACCGCACGCTTTTTTTTTTTTTAAAATCACTAGTCCCTAGGTGATTCCGTACCACAGTCAATAGAGCACCAAGTTCGCACATCACTGAGCTCGGTCGCAGAATCGTCTCTGTCGTCACTTTCAGTGTCTGATGACGAATTTCCCAACGAATTGCTATCGCTCAATTCTGCAAGTGATTCGAATTTACTATCGCTGTTTTCTACCTGGTCTAAAACCGCTTTTGACCTAAAGGGACGCTTTTTGGATGCCATGGACGTTCACAAGTTTCCAGGCAGAAAGGACAGTAAAAGTGCAGGCAGGGCACTGGACAAAGCTCTAGGGACAAAATAGAAGTTAAATGGTTTGATACATAAGTGTAATTATAGCAGATTACATTGTGTTCTGTGTATATTGCATGTCTTCACTTTTGAATTTCCCGCCGGCTCCGCCCCCCGCTGTGACGACGAAAACTAAACTAAAAATCGGATGCTGGCAACGGCTGGCCGCGTACAGCAGAGGACACAGCAGGCTCGTAGGGACAAGGTAAGTGACACTTTTGTGCAATCCCGAGTGTGGCTCGGGGTTACCGCTATTGGTACTGAAAATTAACCCCGAGCCACACTCGGGGTTAATTTTCACCTCCCGCCAGGGAGGTTAAGCGTTAATAGTAACTCTCAAGCAAAAACATATGCACTAAACATAAAGAACAATGCATTCCAATGTGCATTGTTCAGATTATTCTGGCGTCCGCGTCCCGCAAAATAGTCCAAGCGTGGTTTTAGGGGTGGATTCCGCACATTACTATAGCCGCAAACGTGCCAATCCGCATGTATGTAAAAAGCTGGCAAACACCCTTTGACCCCTTACTGAACAATGTTTAATTATGTTTTGGCACTTTGTTTATGATTTTGCACTTGTATATTGTTAATTTATTAAAACAATGTCTGGAACTTTATAACGTATAATGTGAAGTTTGTTATTAATTTCCTAGTTGCTGCAAGTACCCGTAGCCAGGAAGTGCCAACAGACCCACAATACCGCAACCAGTGGAACTGAGCAAAGAAAATTTTATTTTTGTGGGCACCTTTAGGGTTAAAATCCCAAATTAACTGGATTAAAGCAGAACACCAGGCACAATTTTTTAGTAACCCTTGCATTGGGGCTACACCTATGGCTCATTTGTGTCTAGGTTGAAAAAAAAGTTTCTCACCCCATCCATTGAAGCGGTCTAAGGTCCCATAGTTATCACATTCTATACACAGTGTATAGGACATGAGGATGCAGAGGGACATATCAACGCTGCAGCGGAGAAGACAGACTGGAGGTAGAACTGCCGGCTCCAAGGATCGAGCAAATATAACTTCTTTTTTTTAAAGCCTAGACAGAAACGAGCAGTTAACCTCACTACAAGGGCTAATAAAATGTGTGTCTGAAATTCTGCTTTAAAAAGCCCTGCCATTCAATGACTATGAATATTTTAAATGATTATTAATATAAACATTTCAATAATAATCTCTGTAGTACAATTAGGGAAGACATGCAATCATTGTATTTCCTTTTGAAGTCTTCTTTGTTCTTATTGCTCCCGTCATGTTCTTTTTCCTCATGTGTTCTAGCCTCTTGCCAAAGGAAGGAACTGTTGTAGTGAAGAACGGTGCTGTCATATACTGATTCCGACTCCAAATCCTCGGTAATGTCATTTTCAGAATCCATTTTATTAAATATTTAAATGATTCAGTTTTGTGAAACAAGCGCACATAGGAGTGTTCCCTGATTTTTTTTTAATCATGAAGTATTTAATGGATATATTAAATGAAGTACAAAGAACAGGTAGTAACACTTTCAGGCAATATTCCTCTTGGGTAATGCCATGGATTACGTGGCAGGCCTGTAAGTGAACACCTCACCCACAGATACTGTATTTATCCTGGTTCAGGGTTGATTTAAAGGATAAATGGACCTTCGGCACAAGCTATCCTTTAATGAATGCAGCCCAACCATTGAGTGCTGACCACCTGGTCCTACGCTCACCTTCTTCCCCGCCCGATCCAGCAAAATTTACAACGCGGTACTGTTTCTTCCTATGAGGAGCCGTACTCAGGGTGGCCTGTAGCAGTCCTGCAGAGCATGGTTCTCCCCATAGAAATAAATGGGGCTGTGAGGAACCAGTGAGGACATTTTTCAGAAGCAAGGTTGTGCAGTGTCTGGGGGATCCACACAGTGACGATTGCTGGATCAATTGGGCCATACATGTTACATATGAGCACAAAGATCAGGATGAGAGCGATAATTCTAGGACCATCACTCACTGTTGATGCTGAATTGATGAGTGGTAAAGGCTTTTAAAGCGTCTCCAATGGGCAAATTTGGGTACTGTCGTTTTTTTGCCATTTCACAGGCGGGCGCCATTTTAAAGCTTGACAGTTTTTACTAAAAAAAAATGAGTATTATATTCTGCTTGTGTGAACTAAAATTCATTTGAGTGTATTCTAACCTATAAATATTAGTTTGAGAAACATTTGCACAAATATCATGCAACATATAAAATTTCAACTAGCTTTTTTTTTATTCTACTGAGTCTCTGCTTTCAGAAAATATATAATTGTTTGGGGGTTTTAAGCTGTTTTTTTAACCAAAAATCCAGATTTTATTATGTGTGTAAACAAATTAAGAAATTGCTCAAGACTGGAAGTGGTTAAAGAAGAACTCTGGGAATTAAAATAAAAGGAAATATACTCCCCTGATGCTCAGTCCTGCTAGACCGGTCCCTGCAGCCGCATCTCCCACGGGCTCTGGGGGTCTAAAGACCTGTAAGGTCATCATGTCTAATGCAGTGGCATTAGGCGCTGAGGGACATTCCACTGCCAGAGAATAGGGGAGAGAGGTGAGCAGTCACCACCACAGGACCAAGGATCAGGTGTGTTTTCTTTATGTTTTTAGATTTCCAGGATTTTGTGCTTGTTTTGTTTAGGAGACACAAATAAAGCAGATATACTTACCTATCCCTCAGTCCCTCCGGGCTGCTAGACCTGTCCTGGCAGCCTCTTCTCCCCTGGGATCCAGCAGTCTAAGGATCGCTGCTATCACATCATATGTAGGTCCATTGACTTGCACTAGATGTAAGGGTGCTAAGGGATATTCAAAGCCAGAGTGGAGAGGGGGAGAGGGAGAGAGGTTACTGCTGGGGGACTAAGGATCAGATGAGCCCCCTAGACAAAATGAGCCCTTAACCCTTGCAGTGCAGGGGGAGCCCCACTGGTAAGTTTTAAGTATTTTAAGTTCTTCATTAAATGGAACATATTTAAAAGATTCTAGTTCATATTCTGATTGGATATCTTCATTAAAATGTATTGAGGGGAATATATCAAAACTGGACCAAACAGAATCTGGAGCAGCTGCCCATGGCAACCAATCAGCTTCAATCTTTCATTTGAAAAACCTAACTAAATAAACAGAAGACAGAAGCTGATTGGTTGACATGGGCATCTGCTCCAGATTCTGTCTGCTCCAATTTTGATAAATACCCTCATTATGTTTACAAGACGTAATAAAGAAATAGATTAAACATTTTATTCAAGAGCAATCGGTGTCATTTAGACCAGGCCTTCTTACATTAAACTGAAATAAATAAATCTAGCTTGGAGCCCAGACCTCCTCAGCTGCCTGGGTCCCTCACACAAGTATGGGCCATACCCCCCTGATGGCGGTACTGGCCGGAGACTCGGATCGCGCCCCCCCTGTTCACTTGCGGGACCCCATATAGGGTCTCGACCCACACTTTAAGAAGCACTGATTTAGAGTATCAATATCCCGCATGATAATGTAATTGCCTTAAAACTACATGCTTCTATTTATTTTTCCTTCCAGAAGCAATGGCCTATAGCTATGGGTATAACACAAGTTACAGTGGAGACTTTTGGGAAGAAGAGACTTTACCCGATTTCATGGAAATAATTCTTCAAGGCACTGATAAGCCAACTAATGGAAAGATCTACACCATGTATCATGGCACTACATCTTCTGCAGCTGTGAGCATCATCAAGAATGGATTCTGCCAGTCATCAGACGGCATGCTAGGAGAAGGTGTCTACGTTAGTAGAGATGAAGACAAAGCTCTACGTTACCCCTTAGAAGATAAAGAAGACCAGGTTGTTTTGAAACTCAGGGTTAATGTAGGTGAGGTCATAAAAATTGACCATCAAGAGCATCCTCTGCAAAAGACATGGCATGATTATGGCTATGATACAGCCTGGGTACCTTCATATTGTGGTATGGTTAAAAGTAACCTAGAGGAGGATTGTGTTTGGGACCCCGAGAGGATCAAGGTTGTCGGTGTAGCCTATGCTGCCGAAGCAGGTGTAAAGAAATATCTTAAACGGTTAGTTAAACAGTATGCAAAGTAAGGGGGACATCTTCCAAAAACAAAACAAAACTCCACTTTCACAAAATATATATATAGCCTATACAATTGTCATGAAAGCCATTTTGAAAATGTAGATCATTAAAATGTTCCTTTACATTTGAGTCTGCAGCCATTGTGATTTTATTTAAAAAAATCAAATCTGACTCCCATGCAATATGGCAGTTTCATAAACTGTATGTATGAATACAGATCTTCCCAGACAAATCACTGCTTTCCCTCAGTTGTCTGTATTGAGCTACAAATACAGTTACAGGCATCCCCAATAGGAATGTCAGTTTTGGTGAATGCAATAGGAATGTCAGTTTTGGTGAATGCAATAGGAATGTCAGTTTTGGTGAATGCAATAGGAATGTCAGTTTTGGTAAGATATCTCATTAGGTTTACCCACGCCTAAAGGGATTTAGACACTGCAGATTGTCCTGCTACAGCGCTGATGTACACGTGACTGTTCAGGTGGTTATTCTTATGTAGGAATATAATTTGCGTATAGAGATACTGCCACCTTTCTCAAGTAGGGCAAAGAGACTATATAAAGCCCACCCTGATCACTTTGTCACCTCTACAGTGTGCCCTCGCTGCTCTTCCATCTGTGTCTGCCACTGCAAAATACTCAATACTTCCAGTTATAAGAGAGCATTGGACCTCATCCCATGAGCAGTACTCAGGCTTAAGGGTCCATTCACAGTATGAGGGTTATTCACATAAGGGTGAAGGGTTTGGAGAAGGCAGGAGAAGTGAACAATCTAGGACAACATAGCTGACTTGGAAAAATTCTCCAATTCAGCTCACTTTCCAGGTCAGCTATGTTGTCCGAGATTGTTCACGTCTCCTGCCTTCTCCAAACTCCTCACCCCTTTCTGAATAACCCTGTATGTCCGGACCAGATTCAGACCAGAACGTTTTTTTGTCGGCTCCAAGAACACATACCCATCCCTATGGTAAAAAGTGAGGCTAGTTCACACCAATGCGTTCTGTTCCAGAATGTTTAAAAAAAATACTGCATGCCCCATTTTCTCTGGCATTGAAAGCAGCAACTGCATGTAAATGCACTGGAACGCACTAGAAAGTCAAATGAGACAAAAAAAATCACCGGAACGCATCAAAAACACACATGGCTGTATTTGTAGCCAGGTATCCAGATTTGGACGGGACATGGTGTGAATGGGCCCCAACAGCCAACTACTAGGCCCAAGCATTGTCATATGATCTCTCCCTCTGAGCTATGACACTAGGTATTGGTATCAGCCGTCTTGCTAATTTGTTCCCTCGCCAACCCAAATTCATCCTATAAAAATGTAATAATAACAATTAACACAAAACGATTTTTATGCCCGGCACATGCATCAAAATGTAGTGTTGAAAGGGAAATAAAACTCTCCTACAGTGAGACACAAATGTTCACTTTGGGCTTTTCTATTTCACTATGTTATGTAAAAAGCTCACTATTGTAATATTACTTTACTAATTGCTAACTTTGATGGTTATATTTTGCAGTAAATATCTGGGAAGTGCAAATTACTTTTGTTATATACAATATACTGTATATAGGATGAAGCTATCAGCAGTGTATACAAGCTTTTATGTGACACAATCACTTTGAGTACAACTGCACTGTACATAATTGAACTATACATCTGAACGTGTCTCAGCAGCCTCAGAAGAAATGACAATACGATGAGTTACCTTGTTAAAAGAGAATCTCAGTTTCTGGCAATACCCCCTGCAGCCTTCTGTGCTCCGAATCATCTACTCATTCACTTCAGTGCAGATCAAATCTTCAGTGTGCAAGCAGCTCCCTCTAGTGGTAACAAAGTACATTATATTAAGCGCAAACATGGATTCAAATATTCAAAGCTATAAGAAATGGTTTTATTGGTATGTTTAAAGGATAAGTGGGGGGCGGATACAAGACCAGCCACCCTACACAAGGAGAAAGAGAGAGCAGCAGTGACTGGTCTTGATAACAGGAAGCTCCTGCACACAGGACAGATTCCAGATTACTGCATAGACCTGGAAAAAAACAAAAAAAACCCACAAAGCAAAACAACATTCAAATAAACATATACATGTCTCTTGATCTTAACCCTGATTTATGGGAACTTAGCCCACTGCAGCAGAGGGGGAGAGAGAGGCACCAGGGATCGGTCTAAAGGTCGTGACACACTGCACGCGAAGCAGCGCGGACCGGGGGCGCGCTGCCTTTGCGAGCAGTGTGTCATGTAATTTTCTGCTCGGCACCTCAGCTTGCGAGAGCTCGCGGAGCTGAGCGTGCCGAGATGAACAATTTCATACGCTTGCGCGTATAAACCAGCGCGTCGCGATGCGACAGCTGGCAGGTTGTTACGGACGAGCCAATTGGCTGAAGGTGCTGTCAATCATCTGACTGCACTCAGCTCACACACTGCACGCAAAGCTCCGTGCCGGATAGCTTTGCTTCGCTCTGCACGGCTTCGCGTGCAGTGTGTCACGGCCTTAAGAGCAAGCTGGTTCTGCGGATCAGGCAAGTTTAACTTTTTTTTTATCTAGCACCTAGACAAAAACGAGCAGTTAACCCTTGCAGCACGGGGCTAGCCCCTTTTTTAAACAATATTTGCTCATGCCGGAGTTCAGCTTCAAAGAACAAAACTAAATATTAGCTTTAAATTCTTTAAAGCAAATGCTTTGCTTAAAGTGAACCTATCCTGACTGAAAAAGTGTCCAACAAGGAATTCGCTCTCCGACAAACCCAGAAGTGGCGCATTGCAGTGTGCTCAGAGCTCTACAAAAGAACAAAGGTTTAACAATGCCGGATGGAAAGTGGAGTATTCAGCTTCTTCTTTTGTACTTCCTGTTTTAGTGCCTTTATGTACCCATGTGAGTGTTTTAATAAACCTCGGGGGGAACCTCTTTGGATCCTAAGTCCAAGCTGTACACAAACCAAGTTCTCTCTCCAAGGTGAGATTAAAGTAATATTAAACTCTCAAACGTGTTTTCCAATAACTAATCCACATCAAATACACTTACATTGCTCAGCAAAGTATTTCTTTACATTTTTGCCCAAACAATTAGTCACTATAATTCCAAACCGCTGGCTCCAACTCTTCTATCCCAGCTTCCCTGAGCTTCCTATGCAGTACAAAATCACAAGGGACAGAGCAGTCTCCAGCAGCTGTCCATCTTGGAGAAGGCAGGAGTGGTGAGCAGGGAGCGATTTGCTGTGCCTATGTGTTTGTGGAGACATTCACAGCTTAATAGCACACACAAGGGTGGCTCCTTAGGTCCCTGCAAGGGGAAGGAGCCATTCAAACGCAGGTATCAAGGCCAGTTCTCAGGGGACCAGCGAGTTCTATACAAAGCTAAAACTTTTAAACATCAAGAAGCAGTATCTATTGTAAGGGATTTAAATCAGCATTTGAAATAGCTTAAAAACGTTTGACTTCAATATCACTTTAAGCTCTTTCCTCTGTCATTCAACTGCCCAAAGTCAGAGTCTCTGTGGGCAATAGAGTGTCTGCAATTTGCAAAGCTCTGTGGCAGGCAGGGCTTAGTCTGGATTTGGAGAGAAGTTGATGAGCTGTATACAGCCTGAACCTAGGGGGTTCCAAAGTGACCAACCTTCTAGAAACCGCTTGTTTCTGTCTAGGTAAAAAAAAAAAAGCTATACTCACCTGATGCTCCGAGCCAGCTTGTTCTTAGGCCGGCCCCTAGAGCCTCTCTCACCCTCCTAAGGCATATTAATCAGCATGTACACTATACGCGATGATGTCTATGTATAGACGTGAGGATGCTGAGGAAGACTCCAATGCCGCAAGAGGAGACAGGCTGGAGGGAAAGCTGTGAGCGCTGGCCAGCTTGGAGCTTCCGGTGAGTATAACTTTGAATTTTTAAACCTTGACAAAACCGAGCACTTAACCCTTGTAGTGCGGGGGTAGCCTCACTGCAAGGGTTAAAGAAAAAGATTTCCTGGAGCTCATCTTTAAGCTAAGTAAATTTCACATTAAACTGGCCACTGAATAATATGAGTATAATGGGAATAAAAGAACTGAAGCCTAGACAGGTTTCATTTTATCAACATATAATATCTCTGTCTCCTCTGATGGAAGCCGTCATTTTACTAACTTGTGGATGGCATACTAGCTCCAGGGCAGATGTTTCACTCGCATAAATGATTCACAGCCTGGAACTAGTATGCAGTCAGTGAGTTTAGAACCAGATGCCTTCAGCAAAGTGTTCCATGAGAGAGGTGTGTTGGCAGATTCCTCCTGGGTGCCATAGATAATACAAGAAACAGACAGAAGAGTATTCTAAAAGGTGGAAAGGTCCAGCACCAGACCTCTTAAGAAGTGTAGAGATTAAGTTCCAAAAAAAGAAAGCCTACTGTAGTAGAAGTATTTATTTGGAGGGAGCTGTGTGTCTGTGGTACCAGAGCACTTGGATACTATGGCACTGCTGCATCCTTCTCTTCCCACTGTCTACTAACATTCGGGACACTATCCACTACGAGCCATCATGGGAACAGAAGAATGTTTCTGTGAACGTGCGGTACCGCAATGCCGTGCGTTCCAATGTGGTTGCGACTTGGGTCGCGACTTAATGACCAAGGACAAATGTGGGTCCTGAGGTTACACGGGTTGAGAACCACTGGTCTATAGTAACCAATCAGGTTTCCCTCTTCTCTTTTGTGAAATCAAATGGGGACTCTGATTGCTCTAAATGGGCCACTCCTTGATCAAGTTCTCTCTAGTTTCTATAACTAGACCCCCATTGAGCCGACAATTGAGATTTTCTTTAGCTCTAAATTGATCTCTGTTCCTTTTACCATAGAGCCCATGCTAAAGTACAGCTTTGCGTGTTTTCTGAATTATAGGAATATATTGCCGGGATAAATAAAACACTGTAGGTACGTGTAACAATAGCTCGCAGCATTTTATTCGACACCCTAAAACAGATTTTGCTCATTTTAGTTCTGAATTAAAAAAAAGAGACGACATATCAGTCTAAGGAACAAAGTGAGTGATCGGAGTCAAGAAACTGAATGATTTGGTTATTTTTTATCAAGAACAAACATTTTGAGTCCATAGCTTCAAGGAAGAGAGGTCAGTGTGTCCCTTTCTGAACAATCTGAGCGAATCGATTGGTGATGGACAGGGTTGTGTCAATAAATCGGTCCACGCAATTAACTAAGCAGTTCTCTGTTCTGGAGTCCAGCTTGTTTCCAGGTTTGTCCATACATTTATCCCAGCAGACATCCATAAAGTTGTGCACCTGAGAACAATAGAAGAAATATATATGTAAACAGTGAAGGGATAAAACCTGTTTAATAAGTTTTATTAAGGATATTGTAACAATTGTAATATTATTATACAGCATTTATAGCACATACAGCACATAGTCACAACACTTTACAAAATAAAGGGAGACTGTACAGTTACAACACAATTCCATTAGGAGAGCCCTGCTCATGAGAGTAAATAATCCAACCGTAACACAAGCAAAAACATGAATGTCGTTTAGAAAAATATCATTTTTAAAAAGAACTCTGGGCAGCAAAAAAATGTTAACCCTTGTAGTGGGGCTACCCCTGCATGGCAAGGATAAAGTGCTAGCCTTTATCAGTCACCATGATTACAAACAGCTGGCTCCAACTCTCCTAGCCCAGCTTCCCTGAACTTCCTATCCAGTACAAGATCATAAGGGACAGAGCAGTCAGCAGCAGCTGTCCATCTTCAAGCTTAGAGAAGGGATGAGGGGTCCCTCGGCATACTCACACCCAATGCACTGTATTGGATGTGATGAAATCACTTCCGCATTCTGCTATCATTCCCAGCTACAGGAGCTGGTGAAGCAGATCTCTGCTTCATCAGCTTCTCTGGGGGTCCCTAGGTGACATTAGGAGTCTGGGAAACTAGGGATGTCCAGATACCAGTGCCGATACTTGGCATTTTCATGAGAACTACCAGGATTGCAGCGGTAGCAGCTGAGACCAGGCTCTGGCGCTCCACCACTGTCCTGAAATCATTAGTCGGTATTGTTTTAGAAAAACTGTCACATGACACTAAACAAAAATGTATCAGTACTCGTATCTGTGAGAACTTGAACAAGTATCAGTACTTGTACTTAGAAAAATAGTATCGGTGCATCACTTATATATATTTATAAAAAAACAAATAATGCATTAAAACAGGGATGCAGAAATCCCAGGAGCTCCGTATGCTCCTTACAAATGAAAGCAGCCTCCTAACTTTTGAGTTTTTCTCTAGTCTAGACCTGGAGCTGGAAAAGTATCTGTACTTGTACTTGTAGCGAGTATGGTACTTGGTATCTGAACATCCCTATGGGAAACCCCTGATGTCTCCATAAAGAGGACCTGTCATGTAAATTGGCCATCACATAGGGAGCTTTTGAGCACCCCCCCCACCCATGTGATAGCAATAAAGTTACGTGGGGAAAAAAAAAGTGTAATAAAAAAAATTAAAAGCACATTTTAAAAAAAAAATAACACTTAATTTTTTTTTTAACTCCCCTGCCTCCCCCCATACACACGCAAACATGCGTCGGGTGCGCCTACATGCGAAAACAATGATCGCGCCTATTGTGCCGCACGTTATATAGTTATAACAGAGTTATAATTCTCGGACCATTAATCACTAATAACACTAAACTGATGAGCAATAAAAGCGTTTAAAGCATCGCTTATGGGCATTTTTCGTTGTGGTTGTTTTTTTGTGATTTTGCGGTCACGCACAATTTTAAAGCTTGACATGTTTGGTGTCTATTTACCAGACGTGACCCCGTCTTTTATATTTTACCAAAAATATGGGCAAGAAAAAATGTTCTATAACATAATGTAGGGAAAACATGCTGACTGGTGATATTTTTGACTGACGGGTGGGACACCCTATAATTTTTTAAGCCCTGATTATAACCCTCTCCTCAAAACATCTAATTACTCTTTGTGCTGGCCCAGCTCCTTCACCCCTCCCTATATAAACTTTTATGTATCTGCCAGGGGAGGAGTGAAGGGGAACACAACAGTGTCACTTGAGTGACAGTTCCGAGTCCGCTGAAATCACATCCAAGATGGCGGCAGCCTCAGGACTTTTGGATGGGAGGCTGTTATAGGTAGATATCATGCATAACATAGGTTAAATACATTCTTATAGGAAGATATTTTTTTTCCTGAAATGAATAGCTTACCTCTTTAAAGCGGACTGTCACACAGAATAAGAAGTCTGCATTATAGCGACACTCCGCAAACATTAAGTTAGCATTTTTGGTGTTTATGCGTCATCTCATATTTTCTTTTGCACCCCCGCCTCCACTCTGGCCTAGGTGAGGACGTTCATGGCGCCTTATGGGATATCCACATCAGATATCTCAGGAGGCATCGGCTTCAACACAGTGCCTGGAGAAAGGTGGACCTGGAATATGTCATCAGGGGGGCCAATGGCAACAACAAAGAAAGGACAGTGGGCTCCTAATAACATCAGAGGGAAAGATGGCGGTGTATGACTTGGCGATGCAATGGCGGATTACAGCAGGATAACACTGGCTGTGTATGTTCATTAAGCATGACTTATCATCAAAGGTAAGAGGGGGTTCAAAAGCAAACTGAACATGAAGAGGAGGGGGTGCAGTACCTCTGTACAGTGATGACCATAGGGGAATGGCAATGGTTAGGTAGGAGTATGGGATGGCAGAAGCCCAGCTGAAACACCACCATCTTCCATCTATGAGTTCTGACCACCCTAGCAATGCAGTAGTTGTAGTAATCTGCAGTGTCACAGCTCTCGGATATGAAACGTGACCACGCTGAGCCAGACATGTGCTGCATGTGATCTACGTGTAACTCCTCACCTGAGCCGTAAACTGAGCCTTCTGCTGCTCCACCGCCAGCATCCTCTGCAGCTCGGCCTTATCCGTGGAGCTGCCACCCAGACCGGACAGGTCAATTTCAGAATCAAAATCCGCCATGTCTACCAGCGCGACCTTCAGCTGCTTGCAAACCCGGTGACCGGTACAGAGACAGCCCGCCCCTTGAGCAACTTACAGAATAACGCATCCTGATTGGCTGAGCAACATGCTGTACGAGGCGTGGAACGCGGAAGCATGCGTTGCAGCTAGGCTGATTATGATTGGCTGAGCAGTTGGCCGCTCCACCCCCTTCACTTTGTTCCGAATGTATCACCTTCTCCTTATAATAATAAAGCTTAGCAAATGGTTGGCGTGATATATAAAACCGAGAGTCTATGAGTCGTGTATCTGCAGCCAGGGTTTGTAACGGGGAAGTCTCAGCTCTCCCCCTTAGTGGCGGGTTAATTGTTTACTTCCGGGTGGCGGGGTCACCTTGGTTGTCTACTGGGCAAGATGGCGGCTCTGGTGAAGTTGGGCTCCCTGTGTAGGGGAGGCAGAGGTGAGCTCAGTGATATACATGGTCTGAGTTTGTAATATTCACTGCTGGGGGGGGTGACGATTGTTGGAGAGTACTAAGGGAAGGAGTATAGTTCACTAACAATTCTGAAATAGCAACTGTGGGGGGAATCAAAAAAACTGGAGCAAACAGAATCTGGAGCAGTTGCCCATGGCAACCAATCAGCATCTCTCTTCGCTTTGCTCAGATAAGATTTGAAGATAAAAGCTGATTGGTTAAGGTGTAAATCTGCTCCAGTTCTGATAAATTCCCCTCACTGTATTTTAGTAAACTAGCTCAGAATTGTTACAGTGGCCCCAATGCTCATCTCTAGGTGATCACCTGCAGCAGATGTGTGTTTTATAATACATGAAGCAACAACAGCCAATCATCATTTACTTTTCAGTGATGTGACCTCAGTGAACAAGTCTGCAATGGGTGACACCTCTGAACCTCATGCTTGTTCTTTGTATTGTCAGAAGCTGACTGTACACATTCAGATTTCTCTCATTCAGTCCCACAAGCTACAGGAGAGAAAATCACATGATTCCCCCGTCCACGCTAACTGCATGGATATGGACGTCCTCTCCTCTGCAGACCATTGTATTCATATTTGGAGGTGTGGATAGAAAACACTGGAGCCGTGTGGCCACTCTCTTGGTGTTTCTCATCCAGCAGTAGTTAAGTGATGTGAATACCGGTGATCTGGCTGATGGCAGCTTCTGCAATCCAAAGGATCTCCGCAGTATCCTTGACATGAAAGTGAACCCGGTAGATGTGGGAATTGAAGCGCCACACAAATTATAGTAGTCCAGGTACAACTTCATTCCATTAGTCAGGGGACATTCATGTAGAGGGGCCAACACGGTTCAGGGTTCCAGAACACAGTCTAACGGGGAATTACTAAAAGGGTCTAAGGCAAGTTCGAACTCCACTGGTGTGGTTGCCCATAGCAACCCAACAACTTCTATCTTTCATTTTTTCCACACAGCTTAGGCAATGTAAAACCTGATTGGCTGTGCTTCGGTGGGGGCAAAGTTTGTCTCGGATGATTTTGATGAATTCCACGTATTATGGTGTGATGGGATATTCCTGTATGTGCGCAGCGGGATAGAATAGGAATGCTTCTTTCCGGGAGCTCTAAAGCTGTACAAACTTTTCAGTAAAGTGTTTTCACATCTCCATACTACATACATACATGCATGTGGATGGAGACAGTATTGATAATCCAGGGACAGAGCGAGTATTTTAAAGTCAAATCTCAGGAATGTTACAGATAATTAGTTCTGGATACTGCTATTTATATACAGGAGTGACATGAATGTGGTACTGTGTGTATTTACCATCGGAGCAGAGATCCTCCGTGACTCATCGGTTGTTCCAATGGCCGGTCTGCAGATCTTATTCTTGGATTAATATTAACATTACAACTTTAGTACTTGCACAATTGGTGGCTGACTAAATACTTTTTTGCCCCACTGTATATTATGTTCTCTTTGTCCTTACACTGGCAAAAGTGTGTCATTAGAAATGTGTGTGTTTCCTAGATGAAAACATTTATAAATAGAGCTGTGAAGGTTCTCATTCATCCAGGTCACATGGTATATCTGTAAAAAATAAGTCAAGGCAACTGGACTTGCTGTATTTTTCTTGAAGACGTTTCACTGGCCATCCAACCAGCTTTCTCAATTCAGAATGACTTGTACAAAAAAATAATCTGGGAATAAATATGGTGAATGTTGCTCCTATCCACATAATCTGTGAGGCTCTGTTCACACCTAGACGTATTGAATATGCGCTTTCTGTGACGCGCGTTTTTACTGCGATTCGCGGTAAAAAAAAAATGCGCGACAAACGCGCGTTTCCGAGGGCTACTTGGCTGTATCCCAATGGAAACGCGCGACAAAAACGCCGCAAAGAACCTCATGTACCTTTTCAGGCGTGGCCCGTTTTGTAGCGTGTTCAGACGGGCTAAAATACGGCAAGGTGTGAACCATACCCATAGAAAACAATGGGATTTTCATGTTTGAGCGTTTTGTAGAGTGTTTGTAGAGCCTTGAACGCGCTACAAAACGTACAGGTGTGAACCAGGCCTTAGTCACAACCAGGTGTCTATGGCATTTGCATAATCTGAGTCTAGGAGGTGTTAATAACCTGCCCAGAGAGAGGTGTTAAAACAGCAATGTATGTGGAAGACAATAGATGTCTCAAGCGAGTTATAGCTATATTGACGTTAGTATATGTCCTCCTGTGACCCTAAAGAGAACTATGGGATCATAAGGTTACCCCGCAGTTCTCTTTTAAATAGGGAACAAAGTTGTGTTTTCTTTAACTGCTAATCTTTTTTTAGACTTTATAAATCTATATTGTCAACAACTTTTAATCTCTTCCCTTTTCAGCTTTTGCTTTTGGTAATTCTTTCCTGATCAGGCCAGCGGCGGTTTTACCACAAGATCGTCCTTCATTTCACGGTTCACTAATACATGTTTCATCCAATAGACAAGGTAAGAGAAGTAATTGGTCTGTAGCCACTTGTAGATTGTTGTACCCCGGCCTATTTTAGATGGGATGACAACACAGTACATGTAGTCTCTATGCCAGCTAGTTCTTAAAGTCTTGTTTAGAGAAACTAAGTATTACTTTGTATAGCATTTTAGGCAGTTTTACCATCAGAAGTATTTTGACTCATAAGCGATGTGACCAAAGTACTGGGAAAGCCATTTTGGATGGAAAATGGTCTGCTTGAACAAGTAAGGTATCTTAGAAGCATATAGGCAACATAGAAGCTATTTAAAAGAGCATGTGTTGGCCACTTGAATATGGCAATTTAAAAGGTAAAGATAGAGTGAATGTTCTTTTTTTTCTTCTCTACTCTTAAGGTGCCCATACACTGTACGATTCTCGTACGAGAATCGCGGGAAATCCCGCGATCGTACAAGAATCGTACAGTGTATGGAAGGCGTGCGACCGTTTCTACTGTACGGTCGCACGTCTTCCATCGAACAAGCAGGCTGGAAAACCCGCCGGGAATCGTACGATTCTCGGCGAGTGAGTGGCCTGCTGGTTCGACAACTGACGAACGGGCCGGTGTGCCCGTTTGCCGTCCTTTCAAGCCCGCCCCTCATTGCAGTCATCGCAAGCCCGCCCCTCAAGGGGGCGGGCTTGCGATGATCGCAAGTACGATCTGCCTGTCCAAGATGGGCAGATCGTACGTTTTTTTAAAGTACTTTACAACCATCGCAAGACTAAAGTCTTGCGATGGTTGTAAAGTGTATGGCCACCTTTACCCTTCATATGAGTCTGTCTTGTTTTGATTAAAGATTAAGTACAGGGGTGGGAAATTCCTATCACCTGATGCCCACCGGACATGCATTCTTCTACATTTAGCAGGGCTAATGTAGAGCAGGGAAGCCGTTTTATGTACAGCAGCCCAGATATCTTGTAAGCAGCCTGCTTGCCACTCTTCCCCCCTGGGATACATTGTGGAGGGGGGTGTACATCATGGGCCTGGAGTTGGATGAACAAAAGTAAACTGACTCCTGGCTGCCAAAGCTTATAGCTCAGTTTACAGGGGCACCCTGCCATGGACATAGTACTTGCATCTTTGGCAGTGAATGGGTTAAAAGTGAATTTTAAATAAAAAATAAACTTCTGGCTCTGTATGGGTAACTGCTTTGTCTGTAACAGTGAAGGCTCGTCACCATTCATCCCGCTTCCACCCCTCTTGCGTCTATTAAAAAAAAAAACCTAGTATTATTTACACCGAATGCAAGGTGTTCTGTGAATGGATGAGGGGTGGGCGAATCACAGGAACACCCTCACCCATTCACAGAACACCTTGCATTCTATTTTTGAATAGACGCGATAGTCGGAAGGAGAGGGCCAATGGTGACGAGCCTTCATTGTTACAGACGACGCAGATAACCAGTACGGCGACGGAAGTTTACAGATGTGAGGAGGATCTGGAATCACTAGGGGGGAAGATTATTACACAAGGGATCAGGATGTAGGAAACGTTTCATTGAAGATAAGCTACGTCTGTGTTGCTGTATCCTAAAACGAAATGTCAGCTTTAATCTTCTTGTATTATCTGAGAAGATGTATTCTGTGTATCTATAAATAAATTAAAAAAATCACATTAATTTGTGTGTGGCTGTGTTCATGACGGGGGATGGAGCCTAACTGATTGCACTATTACATGGATTGTATATTGTGTCGTGTGTGTGCGCATTGAACTGGAAGCACTACCACTGGAGTATGGTGATGGTCATTTTGCAGTGGTATGAGACGACCTCAAAGTCCACCAATTTAATTAAACAAACAAGCCTGATATACCTTCTGAGGATGAGTATCCCTACAATGAAAGTTTTGTTAGAATCAGCCTTCCAGGAAATGAAGATGTGTTTTATAATCTCATTGTTCTGTGCGTTTTCAGCAGCAGAATCCAAAGGAGCCTCCCTCCACTGGACAGGAGAGAGACTACTGAGTGTGGCTCTCCTGGGTCTCATCCCTGCAGCTTACATGTATCCCGGAGCTGCTATGGACTACTCACTGGCTGCCTCCATCACTCTGCATGGTCATTGGTAAGCCAACTTTTCATTTCATTTTATACTGAGGGAAATCTAGAAATATATAATGCTACTTCCTTTAACCACCTGCTGTCCGGCCGTTGTAATTAAACGGCCAGACATCGGCTTCTTGAGAGTGGGTGGGCGTCGTTAGACGTCCCGTCCCGCTCGTGCACACCGCCTAGCCGCCAGAAAACCGGCTTTGAATGTAAACAGCCAGCGATGGCTGTTTACATACAAGCGTTCAGGCGTCTGTAGAGACGCCCGATCGCTTGTAATATGCGGTCGGGTGTGCGTGATCCTGGGCTCCTCTGTACGCGGTGTGAGCCCGGGACCAGCACAGCAGCTCTGCAGCCGGAGATCAAAGGGAGCTCAGTACACGAGCTCCGTTTGATCTCCTCTCCTCTTCTGAATGCAGGCAGTGATGTGTATTACATCACTGCCTGCATTCAGTGTCACTCTCCGGTACGTGCAAAAACGCCAATTACATCCATTACGCCGCACATGTTACATATCGCCGCGAACGTCCCAGCGAGAGCAATAATTCTAGGGTCATCAATCACCGATTTGCAATTTAACGGGTGCGCACAATTTTAAAGCTTGACATGTTTGGTGTCTATTTACCTGACGTGACCCCGTTTTTTGTATTTTACCAAAAAATTGGGGTGATAATAAATGTTTTATAACATAACGTAGGGAGAACAGTTTTTTTTTTCAACATTTTCTGGTAATTTTTTCATTATATAGTAAAAAATAAAACCCCCAGCGGTGATTACCACCAAAAGAAAGCTCTATCTGTCCCCAACAATGGTATAAAATTAGTTTCAGTACAGCGCTGCATGACGGAATAAATGTCAGTCAAAGTACCGCAGCGCTGAATACTGAAAAATGGCCTGGATGGGAAGGGGGGTACAAACACCCCGGTCAGCAAGTGGTTAAAGCAAGCCTGTCCCAAGTACCTAAAACAGTATTCACATGAGGTTAAACTCTAAAATACATTCAAGAACCTTTTACTATTAACATGAAGCCGGCTTCACGGCCAATCAGCATGGAGCTGGCTTCCTGGCCAATCTGGGAGGCGGGTCAATGCTGATTGGCTGGGAAGTCGGTTTCCCAGCCAATCACAACTAAGCCAGCCAAACATGGTGCCAGCTTCCTGGGCAATCAGGAAGCCGGGCGGTATGTCATTACCCACCGCCTGGCTTTCTTATTGCCCAGAAAGCCTGCACCATGCCAGCGGAAGCCCTGGTATCAGTACTCTGTATCAGCGAGTACCGAAAGCAAAGCATTGGTACGCGACACCGAAAAACTGGTATCGGTGCATCCCTAGTTTTATGTGACAAGCTCCTAAAGAACTCGAATAAGAAATCCATCCATGTTAGTAGTTGCTTTTTAACTTGTGTATTCTTTTTCCGTAGGGGTCTTGGACAAGTAGTGACTGACTACGTTCATGGAGATACAAAGTTCAAGCTGGCCAATACTGGACTTCTGGCTCTCTCATCCTTGACATTTGCTGGCCTTTGTTATTTCAATTATCATGATGTAGGCATCTGTAAAGCAGTGTCTATGCTCTGGAGTCTGTGATTGGAAGGCAAATGAATGTATTGCAACAACTGATGTCTTGGTCTTCAGAAATATCTAACAGACCGTTGCTGATGTATATTGGCTTGTGAAGGATGGAGGTTCTGTGTGGAGGCAATTCTGCCCGCAGCATATTAAATACAGTCCCTACACAATCCTTTTTTTTTTTTTTCCGTTCCACAGTTTTTCAGGTAACACCGCACAACCTTGTCCAGAAGCTATTAATCTGGGGGATGCAGCAATTTTCTGTTTTAGTTGATTCATATCTACTGGAATGCATCCAGTAGCAGTGTCAGCGTGCATTTACTGCCTGAAATTGCACTATATGTCATTGTCCATATCACAATTTGTTTATATGAATATATCAGTTTGCCAGACTGAACAATATCTTTCCATACTGTCTTGTCTTCCGGGTGACATCAGTGCATCATTCAAACTTAGAGCAGGTTTAAATAATCTTCTTATTAATGCATTAAAAAACCTTACACACTATTCAATGAAGGACCCTGTACAATTTTCAATAGTGCTCAGAAATTGTTATGCTTGAAATAAAGAATAATAAATACTGGCATCCATAACTATGATAACGTGTTGGTGTGTATATGTCTTATTTAACCCTTTTGTTGTCAGAGGTCATTGATGCCAAATGCCTGGGACAAAACTAGCAGGGTCAGTATGTGTCAGGTAACTTAATAATAACTTGATGATTTCATTTTCCTACCTAAACATTTTTAATTTGGAAGGAAAGCTTTCATTTAGTGCACTTTTAATACATTCCCTGTTTATTTTTCATTATAAGCTATTAAATGGACAAACATGTTGCAAAAAAACATTTTAAATTTAGCAGCTTATAATAATATGAACAGCATGGGTGCTTAGCCCATATCCTCAGCACAGGGCATCTTACTGAAGAATGTTAATATACAGAATATACTGTAGGTGTAAAGCAGTTAAAGCGACCCCTTTGATTTTCTTAATGTGAAGGCGCTGATCTACTACCGTCTAGTGGCTCATGTCTCCTATCTTCCCTCCGTTCCAACATTGTAGCCTCCCTCAGACTCTTCAGCCTTACACACTTCAGGGAGTAATATACACTGAGTGGCCAGATTATTATGACCACCTGACGTTTGTAGGCAAATTAGCTATAATTTTGCGCTGAAGTTCAATGCTGCAGTGCCGTCCGTCCGTTTTTTTTTTTTTTACTACGAGCGGACGGCAAGTGGTTAACAGCCTTTGAGCGTGGGATAATTGTTTAGCGCTCGGAGCCATGGAGCGAGTATCAGCAAAACAGCAGAATTTGTTAAATGTTCAAGAGCAGCTGTTGTTAAAGTGTTTAAAGACTGGACTGGCAGACCGAAAATCTGGGTCTGAACGTGCGAATTGTGGCCGTCAGCGACTAGTCAATGTTAGGGCAGAACGGGGGAGGGGCAAGACTGGTACAAGACAACAGAAGCGCAACAGTGCAGTGTCAGATTCCTCGCATCACCTTTCAACATCTCGTGGAGTCACGAGGCGGCCCAACGAAGTACTGATGGGGTGGTCATAATAATCTGGCCACTCAGTGTATATGCTTTTGTCCTCTGTCATGTGCTGTGGTTTCATCCCCTGGTCTCTATGTTACCACAGGATGAGGACAGGGTCATTTTAAGGAGGCATTCCACAGTTGAAGCTGATGGGATTGAGACACCGACTGACTTCATACATCTCTCAGGGTCTATGGCAGCAAATCTGAGTTCCTGAGGCCACTTGCCTGCCACGGGCATCATTGAGGAGGCTTGTTTACCCCTTTTGATGCCCACCTATTTTTTTCTCTAAACCAAATAACATAAATCTCAGATATTGCAGCTTACCAGTCTTTAAATGTGATGGCTGCAACAGTTTTCTTATGTAGATTTTTTTTTTTTCTTCCCTTAATTTTTTTTACCTGTGGACACTTGTTATCCTAGAGTGTCAGCGTTTAACTCATTGTACTGTATCTATGGTGAAGCAGCATAGTCACCCTAGAACAGGGAATTCAGAATACCCCCCTTTCTGTTTTCTCTGTAACATAGAGAAGGGTTATGTAGTCCTTAACTGGAAACTGAATTAAGTTCATCACAAACAAAGATTACAGGAAGTTTTCAGCGGGCAAAATGTCAACAGTTTTCTTTTTTTGTTACACTTATGAAATAGGCCTAACAAAATGTTTTCAGTTTTTGTTCTGCACACCAAAAGGAACCACATAATAGAAGTTCGTTGTTCATGTTTAAATACATACACACACGGCAAGAAAGTCTTTGTTGGGCGGTTGCAGAGCTGGGAGCTTTGGCAGGTGTATTTTTGTCTCTGAAGTTCCCAAGGCATATAAGAAGCTGGTGGATGATTTAACGCGCTGTGGTCTGCTGCAATATTGGTTTTGGCTGGGCTGACCATTTACAGTGTGCATGTTGCGTCTCTCTTGTTAACTATAGTTTTCATTTCATATAGAGCAATAAGCAGAAAGCAAGGACATCTTCAAACAAGGACACTTGGAAATCTATATTTTCTGAAAAAGAGCTCTGAGGCTTTCCTTAAAATGCTAGTGTCCGTCATACTGGCCCTCCTGCTTCGGCCACTGACCCAGGACAAGCATATTATTGATAAAAGCAGGTTAGCTTATCAACCAGGAGCTGACATTTCAGAAGAATGCGAGCAATGACGGCCTTAAAATCATGATTGGCTTTCTTTAAGTATGTCATAAGGAAATGGTGCATTATATTTGGATAAACTTCAGGTTATGTAGATATGTTTGCTCTATGTGGTCAGGAAAACATGAAGATTATTATTATTATACAGGATTTATATAGCACCAATAGTTTGCACAGCGC
Organism: Nanorana parkeri; assembly: GCF_000935625.1. NCBI lineage: Eukaryota > Metazoa > Chordata > Amphibia > Anura > Dicroglossidae > Nanorana > Nanorana parkeri. Next base: position 99,190 of record NW_017308741.1, on the reverse strand, counting down.
TTTACAATATAAGGAAGACATTACAGCCACAATACATTTTAAGACAAGATGGTAAGGAGGGCCCTGCCCGTGAGAGCTTACAATCTAAAAGGGAGGGGCAAGTGATACATGAGGAGGGAGCTGCGCCGGGATGATTGTTTGAGAAAGTGATTGTTCAGTGGTTAGGGTGAGGTGGGATAGGCTTCCCTGAAGAGATGAGTCTTAAGGGATTGCCTAAAGGCAGTCAGTGTGGGAGATAGACGGATAGATGATTTGATTTGTACAATATATATTAAACACCTCCTCATATGGACATATTTTGTGAGTATGGAAGTGTTAAAAATCCCTGCCAGGTGTTCATTTCTGGCTATGTTCCTGCAGGCGAAATGTAGAGCGCATAGGTGCATTTAATCTGATCTGCTTCAAACAGGTCTTGCATGCCCATAAATGTGTAAGGGGATGCAAACCTGTCTGACCAAAATACAAATGCATACATACAGGCCCTGACTTGCCCTGATGACCATTGTCACTGGAACACGAAGAGAGGTGAAAACTTCCTGTGATTACAAGGAGAATTTTCCCTCACTTTGGAGATATTTTCTCTTGCTTTCTATTGAATCTCTAGGATAGGAAGTGAAGGGAAATCTCTACAATACAAAACAAAGCGGTCTTAACCATCCCCTACTGCAGGGGCGCCCACTATTTTTCGTCTGGAGATCTACTTTTCAAATGACGAGCTCATTGAGATCTACCAACGAAAAAACACCTGCATTCAGGGGCGGGAGGGGGCGTAGGCTGCGCAGGCAGGCCCCTCGCCCACAGTGCGATCGCCTGCATTAGTGCCTGTGTTCCAGTCCAGTGCGATCTGCAAAAATGCTGCAAGCACTATTTTTGCAGATCGCAGTGGACCGGAATGCAGGCACTAATGTGCCTGCGTTCCGAGTGCGGGCGATCGCACTGTGGGCGATGCCATTGACTTCAATACAGCTCCACACCCCCTCCCGCACCGGAATGCAGGGAGTCGGCCTGCTTACATTCCAGTGCATTCCAGTACATTACAGGTCCCGGCGTCCTGTCCTCCCGTGGTGCTCGTGTGGCCGACGTTGCACATGGGGTGTCCTGCACCTTTCCATCTGCAGCGTCTGACACATTCAGCCGGCAGCCGCACGAGCACCACGGGAGCATAGCCGTAGCCAGCTCCTTTTGCGCCTGAAACAAGGAAAAAAAGCAAAGTTTTTTAAATTTATTTTTTACTATTTTTTATTTTATTTTCATTATTTATTTTTATTTATAAACTTTTAAGAGGATGGGCTATAGCAAACAAACGCTGAAAGACTGGAAAAACATTGCCAAGTCTAATACATTTCAATGTCTGCTGCAACATGTTGATTTTAGATTGCTTAAACAGTGTGAATCAATGGATCCATGACCCAGTACTGTTAAGTGGCATAAGTCATATGATCCTGCAAACCCAGAACGATTTGGTATGTTCCCGAGTTCCCAATGCAGTTTCCTGCTAGGCCCAAGCACTGCATTATGGGAGAAGGTCACATGTTCCCCCATAGTTAAAAGCACTGTGTATTTAGCGTTAATTACGATGGATGAGTGCTGAAGAGATCAGTGGGTCAGTGTCACTTTTGCTTTGAGTGAAGTGAGCATCTGTTTAAAGGCTTTATTTGTGTTTTTGATGTTGTGAAGGAGCTTTGCTGGTGATCCAATCATTGCTATATATACATTCTGTCCACCCCTAAATATTATTTTGCTGACTCAATGTTTTCGGTCTAAGAGTGTATTTGTATTTTTGCGGTAACTTCATATTTTAGGGATTTTTTTTTGTACTCGGAACATCTATGTTGTAACTTTTTTGTTATTTTCTGTAAGTCATGGACAGGAAGTGGCTTTGTAGACATAGGACTCTGGTGTAAATTGTGCTATTAACCAATAAAGCAAGTGTGTCTTGGGAAACCAGAAGGATTTCACAATGCCTCGGTGACTCTTTATTACCTTTTTCATTCTGTATTTGTTTTTCCCAAAGCTAGCATTCATGTTTATATACGCATTTGTCAGCTCGGGTTATGAAACTGATATCAGGGAAGGTAGGTTTGATATGAAACTAATAAACACATTGAATGGAAGGAATACCCTAACACAAGCAGATGACAACCCTCCAGCTACATAATAACAAAGTACAGGGCTAAAATTATAGCCAAACAATAAAGACGACAAAGAGGAAGGTGTTTATTAGATACATAGGGGGGAATATATCACAACTGGAGCGGACAAAATCTGGAGCAGTTGCCCTTAGTATCCAATCAGCTTCTCTCTTCAGTTTGTTCAGTTAAGATCCAAATTTGCCCATCACATACCATTTCATTGAAATCTTCAGTTTTGTCATGTTTTTTTCTTATATTTGTGTCCAAAATTTTCGTTTCTGTAAGAGACCTATGAATAATGTTTTGTGCAGTCTGGGCACGTCCAGGCAGGAAATCAGGCCAGGTTGGAAGCTATTCTGTGGAAGTATGCAGCCTGGGCAGGCCGGAGCCAGCTTGACACTGTCTCAGCAGGCTATAAAAGTGGCTTGCATACACAGATGTTGCTCATTGGATTAATATAGACCTTATAGTGTTTATGTATTGTTTCAGAATATAGCATTGCCTCAGTAGCACTGTAACAGGTAATTAGATGTTATAGACGTTTTACAGGACGATCAGTGTCGGTTGATATGTCTCGTCAATGTCGTAACAGCCGCAATACATTCTGCTATATTTGTGGTGAGTATACGCTTATTCATCAGAGACACTCAATGACTGCTCTTGTGAAGAAAGCATATCATCTGTACTTCGGCTGCAAAATTGGTGATCAAGACAAGGAATGGGCACCTCACATTTGTTGGGAGCTGAGAGCTTGGCTCAGAGGCACTCGAAAGACAATGCCATTTGCTGTCCCGCTGATATGGCGAGAACAGAACAACCATGTGACGGACTGTTACTTCTGTTTGTTACTTCTGTGTCTGGTTTATCTGCCAAAAACAAGAAGTCCATTGAACCCTTATCTGCCTTCAGCAATGAGACCCGTGATTCATGACGACAGTCTTCCAATTCCGAAACCACCAGAGGAATGGACCTTAGGTAAACCAGATAAAGAAACGGCAATGCAGGGAACTGGCAGTGGCATTGATCTGGATTTTGAACCGTGCTCCTCAGGTGATACACATCTCATAACACAGTCAGAATTAAACAATCTGTTCAGAGATTTGGGTCTGTCAAAAGCGAAAACCGCATTGCTGGGTTTGAGACTGCAGGAATGGTGTTTGCTGTCACCAGGTACGAAAATGTATATTTTTCGAAGCCGCCAAGATGATATAACCAAATTCTTTGCACAAGTTGACAGTCTCTGTTTCTGTGTTGACATCGAAGGATTGTTCTCTGCTTTTGTTGTGACCCTGGCCCCCAAGAGTGGCGTCTCTTTATTGATTTGTCAATGTTAAGCCTCAAAGCTGTTCTGTTACATAATAGCAACCTTCACCCTACAATACCTGTTGGCTATGCAGCACACATGAAAGAAACCTACAAGAATATGGAAATGTTGCTGAAGCACATCCAGTACAGCAAGTACAACTGGAATATCTGTGGAGATCTGAAAGGTTTCACCAGGACATTGCTACAATGGAAAAATGATATCAGGGCAACTGGAATCCGTCAATGCTTGCTGACTACTGTTGGACACTGCAACGTGATGCAGCGGACATTGAATACAAATGAAAACCCCTTCAATTATGTTGAACTTAATAGCGCATTAGAAACATAAACACAATTAATTACGTTATTGCCGGTAAACAGTTAACTGTCTATTCCTCAGAGTTCCTACGTGATGCAGCAAAACCAAAACTATATTTGTGCATACCCACCAGGTACATGTCTGCAAAATCAGCAAAAACGTTTCACGAAGCAAAACTTTTCACAAAAATTGTTGTGCAGTGTTATTATATATGATACGATTACATTCAGTTTGCAATAGATTGCTGTCCCTGAATGCAGGAATGATGCATAAAGGGACAGTTATCTATTCCAAACTGCATGTTATCATATCACGTACGATTACATGTGGACTGCCACTTACAGATGCGTCCGCTGTCACCTGGTCATTAACCTGAATAGGCACAATGGCCGCATCTAAACGGGGACACCCGGCATTCCCACTGCAGGAATCCCTATGTTTTTGCCGCAGGAATGCCGGAACGGCCCGTGTGAACGAGGCCTGATACTTTAACATTGTCACCAATAAAGCAGGGACAATGGGGGTTTATAATTATACCTTAAAATAACACTGCTACACCACTGAAGCTTGGGAAAGGAAGGGGTTAATGTGTAATCTCACTTTCCCCAACTTCACTGGTGTGTCAGTGTAGCGATTACAACCTTCATACCAGATGATCCAAGTGCCCATTGTCCCCCAGCATGCAGGTCACAAGTGATGCCTGCAGAACAAACTTGTGCCATCTCCATCTCCTTCGCGCCTGCTGGCTGTGACATCAGAATCGAGCTCAGGTAGTGGAGATCACTCCACCATACTACACTGTGGCAGGGGACTAGAAGCGCAACAGTTCTGTGTGGCAGCAAGTCAAAAACCTACTGCGGTTGAGAAACTTAAGGACCACAGGCACTTGCACGTTAGCCTTCCCTCCTGCTCCTGACTGGGCTGCCCTGGGCCACATAGTAGCAGTCAGTGGTTCGAAAGTGCTATTTTCAGCCGGCGCCCCCCCTTCACTTTTCGCCCAGGGCCCGCGCCCCTGCTGCCCCCCCGGTTGTTACGCCACTGGTAGCAGTTCCTTCACTGGATATATTGTATCTTATCAGACACAGTAAGATTAGTGAGTGTTGCTGTGTAGGGTAATATGTCTACCATAACCTGTGAGGATTGAAATATGGGAGCTACCATTGCTGACTTGTTTGTAAAGGTGCTCTGGGGCCATCCTCCTCTCCTCACTACCTAATGCAAGGGTAGGCAACCTTGGTACGCCAGACCATGCATCTACCTCTGTCAGAATGTTTATACTGCTCTGATAAACAGTTTTCTAGTTATGAAAACAAGCAAGGATCTGTAATGAAGGAGATTCCTAACTTATTTCCACAAATCAAAATAAACTAGAGTTTGTTATTTGCGCTAACTTGAAGACAAGCTGAATACAATAGTATATTAAAAACAATCAGTGCAGGATGATAATAAAAATATAATTGGTGACAAACAAATAATAAGGATCAAATAATTTCAATCAATTTGATAACACAAGTAATGTGTAAAATTATTACCACATGATATTAATTCAAAATATAAATGTAACCAAATAAAATAACTTTTTAAATGCAATGGGTATCTTATCAGTAGCTCACAGAATAAGGAAACAAAAGGTTCGGAATTGACACGTGACTTCTCCCAGCAAACAGATGTTTACAAACTCAAAGTTTTAATATCGCATGAGCAAAATTTGTCCCATCATGCACAAGTTTGGCTATAAGCCAAGACTATATTCAAAGTAAAGACAAATTTCCACCAATTTAATTAAATATATATCAGACTAGACCATTGACTAGAAACTGAAATCAGTTTCCTGGAGATTATACAAATGTATATAACAAAAGTATATATTTATCTCCCAAGATTGAAAGATATAATTTGTACTGCAGTTAAAAATTATCTCAAATCAATCTAGATCCTACAAGAACTAAATGGTCTATTCAGATATAAATGTGGCTTATCAATTGCCTAATATAAAGATAGAAATGTATACTTTACCAGCAATACAAAATTAGTTGTCTGAAAGAAGTCAGCTGTCACAGTTCAGAAACAAAGGATGGTCAGGTTCTCTTTAGTTCAGTTCCCTTGGACAGCCGTCCTCAGCTTCCAACCTATACCCTTAGAATGTATTTCCTTACTGCCTCCTCTTTGCTGGATCCCCCCTTTGCTGGCTCTCCTCAACCTTTATCCCCCGGGGAATGTGGGCGTGGTTTGGTCTTCCACGTGATTAATGACGTGATTAATGACGTCAGAGTACATCAATTTACTACGTACCTCTTCCTCGCCATCACCACAAGGGGGCACTATTGTTCTATGTAAAAGTTTGGGTAGTTTAATTTAATTTTACTATTTTCTAAAGATCTTGTTGAAAGATAACCTCTCACCTAAGCTTTGGACAAACCCATAAATATAGTGAGGAAAAACATTAGATGATAACACTCTTCAGACTTTAGTCTCCTCATAGATATATAACTTTAAGAAAATCTAAACCAAAGCCATTAACATTCTTTCTCAAATTCCTTGAAAGTGAAATAATTTGGTCAAGACACATTGGTTCTTCACACATCTAGTTTCACTGATAAAAGACATTTGTATTTCAACCTAATTCTATGTACTTAAAAATATAAAAAACCCCATATTAATAATACACACTACTATATTTCAATGGGTACACTCAAACAATATATCATGAATATAGTTTGGATATTATAAAAGTAGATGTATAACATTTTACTTGAAATTAGTCAATTAAATAGGCATACAGATGCTGCATATAATATAATAATATAATAACATTATTGCTAATATCACTGCAATGAATAGTAATGTTACATCAGGCAACTTTTAAATAAGCCCCTCTTTCTATTCATTGAGAAAAAAACACTTTAAACATTCCAGTCTCTTGTACATTGTCTTCAGTAGAGGCACGAAAGTCATCAATCTCATTATAACCCAGGCTGACATGTCCTTATCTTATGTGCATAGATGAAAGTAGTCACTCGCACTCCATATTAAAGTCAATGTTCTTTATTGGCTGAGATAACACACATCTCCTTAGCGACGTTTCGAGACCATGCGGTCCCGAAGGCAAACACTCTCTTTTTGCCTGAGGACGGGACCGCATGGTTTCGAAACATCGCTAAGGAGATGTGTGTTATCTCAGTCAATAAACAGCATTGACTTTAATATCATGGAATGCGAGTGACTACTTTCATCTATCTACATTTCACGCATCCGTTGTCACCACCGCACCCACCCAGTTGGATTTGGGTTTTTGCCCAGTCAGGAGTGCGATGGGACAGGAGGATTAACTTATCTTATGTGCGTCTGGGACCCCACAATTTACGACCTGAGAATGTTTATGCTAAGATTTTTAAACTTTTCTGTGAGAGTCTTTGTCCAAGAAGAATAAACTCGCATTGACCTTCTAACGAGCACACAAAATGGCTACCATGATTCCCATATACAAATCTGTAAAATAATATGTATAGGCCTTTGAAATTGATTCCTTTCTGCCCAATAGTTCTGACACCTCTGGGAGTCATGTCTGTGGCTGTTGGAGTCGTGCAATGCATCATGGGACTCATAGTTTCACAACAGTTGGAGTGCCGAGGTTGCCTTCCCCTTATCTAATGTGTCACTGACCTGAAACACATATATATGAAGGAATTATTGGCTGTAGGTTACATAGTTACATACCGGTAGTTAGTCAGGTTGAAAAAATACACATGTCCATCGAGATGAGGTTTGTCCAGATCAGTGTTGATTAGGTAGTGAATGCAGGATAATGGTGACAGACCAGTTGCCGGAATCTGTAGACTGAATTGGCAAGTGGCGTTAAAGTTTACCAGCGGTTTCCATACAGTTTCAATCTTGAGCTGTGGCTACTCGAGATGCTTGAGTCATTTCCAGTTATCTAAGGGAATTTTGTTATGATGGAAACTCCGTTTAAGAATAGAAAACTGGTCAGTATCATTACCACATTGTACATTTCACAGGAAACACCACCATTATGATGAACCTTTAATTAGTCTCGTTTAGAATTAGGTCAAATATTAGCTACTACGATGTAAACAAGTCAGCATATTATTACCAGGAAACTGAGAAAAACAAACCTGCCAAATTTCCAGAAATATCTGAAATTTGAGCAAGTCTTGTGATTTCATTTTGCTGTCTGTATTTAGTTTTTCCATTAAAGTGGACCTAACATTAGATATACTTTGTATGTTGAGTACAAATATGCTAAGTGATGTGTATGCATAAGATTCATTTATTTACCTCTCATAGAGATCACAGTACTCCCCCTGGTACGCACAGAGGGAAAAAGTCAGTCATTTGGCATTCTCCTGGCTCCTCTTCCTCTGCACTCCTCTATTTGAGGTTTCATTCAGACTGAAGACAAAAAAATCTGCTGTGCAGGTCTTTTTAAATGAAGCAACGTGCTCTGGGAATCTTTTGTCACATGTTAAATGTAGTACATACAAAACAAAAAACTATTTGAATAAAACAACCTAACATAACATATAAATAAGGTTCAATGTAACAGGTGAAGATAATAGCTGAGGGAAAAAAACAGGTCCCTTTACACTTCATGCTTCCATACATGATTATATTGCTCCAGATGAAAGAATCTAGGGGTACGCATGAACGTTATTTAAACAGTGAAAACAAAAAAGTGCAATGACAGATCACAACCAATTAGAGTTCACCAAGTACAAGCCGGATTCTGGTTGTTATATATAATGCAATTTGAATGTAAGTGTACGTATATCAGCGTTTCTTAACCTTGTTTTCCAGTCATGGGACTCTTTAAAGTATGCAAAATATCGAGGCACCCCAGTCTAAAATGTCAAAGATTGTAAGGGGGACCCAATGCAAAAATACATACAAGCAAATGGGTTTCCAACTTCACATAGAAGTGCACCTTCAAATCACACCTATTCGGCATTTCTTACTACTGTTTATAGCACTGGATATATTTCCGGTCAAAAGAATGCGCCCTGTGGAGACACACACAGGAACGCGATGTTCTCAACTGTTTCCACCTGTTTCCAATTAAAGAGATTATCCGAAACACTTAAATCGGATAACCAAAACCCTTGCTAAACAACGCCCTTCTGACGAAGCCCTGGTGGGGGGTGAAACGCGTCATAGGCGTTAGCTAGGTGTTTTCATGTGACTGCTTCGGCTGAGGCCGCCCTGGCTTTTTGCTCAAAATTTCATTGATAGCTTTTTGATACTTGGTATATCCTATTTACCAGAAAATATCTAGAACCCCAAGTCGGAGATAGAGAAAAAAAACATTTGTTCAATCATTGATGTATTCAGGAGCAATAGAATATATATACATCATTGGATCCAAGCAAGAAGGATTTTCCTTTTCCTTTACCTTCGAGCGAGATACAGCCAACAAGACGAACCAGAGCAGTTGTTCAGTAAAGGTGCATATCTACAGCGAACAGGAAAGCCGAGATAAGGTTATTTGTCTCCTGAACCCACTGCATCTACCACCAAGTTTCGTTATGCTTGACGGCAAAATTATCTCGATCTCTTGATCTCCATTCAGGAGGAAAAAGAAATACCATTGAGCAGGATATAAATCCACGCTATAATTATCCAGCCAAAATGATATCCTCTCCTCCGTTTTGTCATTTTGGAGACAACCACCACTTGAATAAAGGTATTGGTTCAGTAAAGGCACATTTCCACGGATGTAGAAGAAAAAGCCGAGATAAGGTTAAATATCTCCTGAACCACTTGTATTTACAACCGGATCTACTTACATCAGTGGCAATATTACTCTGATCTTCAGATTCTGACCCATGGGCGAGGAAATACACCACTGTGAGTTTAACCCATATATCTTTACTAACCACATGCAGTATTTTTTATGTTGACTATTCTTTTTCTTCCTTTTTTTCCTTCATACACGTGTATGTTTTTGTGTAACTCTTGTGTAACATGTAACTCTTTAGTGCAATTTTTGACTAAAAAACAGATATCGTTTTCCTACTTTTTGGAAGTTCTAGATACAAGGAAATTCTCCTGATACCAAGTATAACAACCATATACGAAAATATTGAGGCATTCCAGGGTGAGCCCTTCATTTATTATTGTGTCCACATGCATTTTTCAATCATTAGCCGAATGCAGTCATATACATGTTTGTTCGTGTTTTGATATTTATGTGTGCTTTTTAAAATATATATTTAAAATAAATACACTTTTATGGACATTTGTTGTATACTTTAAAAAATAATGGTGGGATCCCCTAACGGGGAAAACTGTGTGTTTTGCTAGTATATAGAAGCAGGGGACCCTCCATTTCATTAAATTTTTTGTTATACTGTAGCTCGCGGTATACTAAGATGCCGCAGTATAGCGCAAGCTGCTGCTCGTGGTATACTGAGACGCCGCAGCTGAAGCGGATCCCGACAATTGTGCCGGGATCCGCCCAGCTGCATGACTGACAGCTGGCTCTGCCTATCTAGAGGCAGAGCCAGCTGTACCCGCCCCCTCCCCCGTCCGTTCAGCTTGTCAGCGCTGGCGGATCGGAGCGGGGAGGGGGGAATCCAGCCCCTCCCCAGGATCGAGAGGTGAGCGAGCGCCGGTATGTGTTCGCTCACCTCCCGATCTACTGAGCCGACCTGTGACAGTCTCATTGTCACAAGTCGGCTAGAACTATGAGGTGAGTGAAAAGCACTCACCTCATAGTTCTCCTTTAAGTAGAATACACATTTTCTTTGCATAAAACAAAAATCCTTAGTGGTAGTATTAAACTCTCTCCCATCTTGTTTGAAATACTGAATCCAGATGAAAAAAATATACCTTCCCAGCAAAGTATTTTATTACATTGCTGCCCAAGGGCTCATAGTCATTATGTTTCCAAACAGCTCCAACTCTCTAAGTGTCATGGGTCCCCAGACCGTATGCAGGTACCCACACGGGAAGACCAAACACATATGACCACACTGGACAAGGCAAAATGTGTTATATACAGTTTATTTGTAAACAGCACAACCAAATAAAACACCCAAAAGCAAACCTGAATAAGTAACGTGAAATATAACCCCGACACCTATAACATATAACATGAGCAAAAACAGATATATACAGGTAACAGCAACAGGACCACAAGCAGGTAATGGCAACAGGACGACAAGCAGGAATCAGGCCTTAGGTCTATAAGTAGGTAACAGGGCTCAGGACTGCAAACAGGTAACAGGGCTCAGGACTGCAAACAGGTAACAGGGCTCAGGATACACAGGAAATAATAACAAGATACTGAGCCATCGTCCTGACTGCAGGGAGGGTTTAAATACCCTCCCAGGAAGCACCAGGTGATGGCTAAGTGCTGACAGCTGGGAGACACCCGCAGGTGAGCACTGGAGCTGCATGTTCCAGCACCACCCAGTGGTGGTCTGATACCTAACAGTTCATGGCTGCCTGGAGACACCTGCAGGTGAGCACAGGAACTGCAGGGCTTAGCTTCAACGCCACCTGGAGGCGCTCTGGATCCTAACACTCAAGTTAGCTTCCCTGAACTTCCTGTCCAGTACAAGATCACAAGGGACAGAGCAGAACAACTGTCCATCTATTAGTTTGTACAAGGGAGCAAGGAGGAGGGGGGAGCAGAGAGTTTTTTTTACCTTGCTATGCCTGTGTGTTTCCACAGCTTACTAGCACACACAAAGGTGGCTTCATAGGACCCTGCAGGGGAAAGAAGCCACTTTAATATCACATTAAAAGCCTTTTTTTTGACACCAGGATAGGGGAATAACCCCAAACAGACCTAGGAGGCATTTGTTAAGGTAAGAGTATATTAGGTAAAGCAAAGGAGTCACTAATAAAGACGGATGTTTCTGTGCCATAAGGAAGATATAAAACAACATTGCCAAACTGTAAGGCAGAAATGGGCCTCCTCACTCCTTGCACTTTTTAGCTAACAACCCTGATGCTAAAGGAATGTGTATGTGTGAATATTGACTTTATAATACTTAAAACTATGAAATGCCAGAAGTTTGTGATTACATTACAGTTTATAGTTGACATGTATGCAGTCAGATTCAACAGATTATCCATTGTTATGTAAAATAAACTTTACACCTTCATCCACCACATCAATAGGCTTTTTGAGGTGAAGTATCCGTCTGCCATTTTCTTCTTTGATAGCCAAAAAGTGGTCCCTGTGTAGTGATGACTCAAACTTGTAGGCATGATGCCCCGTACTGAACATTCTTGCAAAAAAGATAATGTCACTCCTGTTTCCGCTTATTGAACTTGGAGATTGTCCTTTCTACAAAAAAAAAACATAATAATACATAAATCATCATACATATTATGTAAAATGTTTGTTTGCAGTAACAATTCTGATTGCTCACATCTCAGGCCAGCAAAGGTGGCAGGAGCTGATATTGGGAGTGGGTCAGCAGAGGTGGCAGGAGCTGGTATTGGGAGTAGGCCAGCAGAGGTGGCAGGAGCTGGTTTTGGGAGTAGGCCAGCAGAGGTGGCAGGCGCTCGTTTTGGGAGTAGGTCAGCAGAGGTGGCAGGAGCTGGTTTTGGGAGTAGGTCAGCAGAGGTGGCAGGAGCTGGTTTTGGGAGTAGGTCAGCAGAGGTGGCAGGAGCTGGTTTTGGGAGTAGGTCAGCAGAGGTGGCAGGAGCTGGTTTTGGGAGTAGGTCAGCAGAGGTGGCAGGAGCTGGTTTTGGGAGTAGGTCAGCAGAGGTGGCAGGAGCTGGTTTTGGGAGTAGGTCAGCAGAGGTGGCAGCAACTGGTATTGGGAGTAGGCCAGTAGAGGTGGCAGGAGCTGGTATTGGGAGTAGGCCAGCAGAGGTGGCAGGAGCTAATATTGGGAGTAGGCCAGCAGACGTTGCAGGAGCAGGTATTGGGGATAGGCCAGCGGAGGTGGCAGGAGTTGGTTTTGTGAGTAGGCCAGCAGAGGTGGCAGGGACTGGTATTGGGGGTAGGCCAGCAGACGTGGCAGGAACTGGTAATAGTGTAAGCAGCAGGCCAGCAAAGGTGGCAGGCGATGTTAATGGTGGCAGGCCAGCAGAGGTAGCATGAGCTGGTTGTGTCAGGCAAATTTCTCTTTGTAACAAATCTGTCTGCTGCTGCGCATGTATTAGGGATCCAAAGGGATGGTCATCCAGCAATGGTTCCTCACCTTTATTTCCTGAATCCAAGAGTCCTTATGCAAGGATTGTAGCATTAAAGAGCACATTCACCACAAGTCCTTGGTGTCATTGAGGACAAAAGTATACATATGGTTTTGTCTTACCTTAAAGGTAATCTCCTTTTCTGATGTGCAACACATGTGGAATTTTTCTTCATTAACAGAGACACTGAAAACCACAGAAAGACATTGCAATGGATCTGTTGTTCTGTACTTTTCAAGTAAGAAGTTTTTTTCATCTGGAAAAGCAAAAATCAGTAAATGTGGTGCTTACAGTAGCAATTCTTACAAATTATTATTTGATTTAAAGTGTAAGTAAATCCAAGCAATGGCTTTCTTTAATTTGCTCTGTTTGGGTTTGGTAAATATACAATTGAAAGCATTTTGTTATATGTTTTGGATAAGGGCAAAAAAATACCAGTTGAACTTGTAAGAAATTCAGAGATGTCCTGTGTCTTGTGCACTCATCTTGTGTTCTCAATAAGTCTAATTAGCCTGCCTAGTTCTTGTTTTGTGCCTGCAATTCAAATAGCCTTTATTTTGAGGGAAATAGACAAGGGCTAAAATTTGTATTTGAAAAGTGTAGCAAAAGACAACTGGGAGGGCTGACACCCCTTAGTTCACAAAAAAGCTGTGTGTTGTCAGCCCACTACAGGACTAAGGAGCTGGGTGCATTTTTTGGTACATCAACAGGTATTTCCCCCTACTTGCCGGCCGTTGTAAAAATCCGGCTGAAATGTAAAAACAGGCAGCAATGCCTGTTCACATGCAAGTGATCTGCCGGCTATGAAGCCGGCGGATTGCTTGTATAAAGTGCCGGTCCATGTCGCACCCGCCTCCCACTGGTCCTGGGCCCCGCTGAGCCTGGTGCGAACCCGGGACCAGCATAGTGACTCTGTGACAGGGGATCAGAGGGTGATCGGTACACGATCTCCCTCCGGTCCCCTCTCCGCTGTCAGAATGCGGAAGTGATGTAATATACACCACTTCCGCATACTTGTGTCACTCTCCAGCTTCAGATGCCAGAGAGAAGCTGATGAAGCAGATCTCTGCTTCATCAGCTTCTTTGGGGGGTCCTAGGTGACATTATCGGTCTTGGAGACCCCCTGATGTCTCCATAAAGAGGACCTGTCACATCCTGTTTGCTATCACATAGGGGGTTGTGATAGCAATAAAGTTAAGTGGAAAAAAAAAAAGAAAAAATAATTAAAGTTGCAGAAAAAAAATTTAAGTCAAAGAATTAAAAAAACACAACATTTTTTTTAAAGTCCCCACCCATACACACAGCCATGCAAACATGTGTTGGGTGCGCATAGGTGCAGAAACGACGATTGCACCCATTACGCCGCACATGTTACATATCGCCACCAACGTCGCAGTGAGAGCAATAATTCTAGGGCCATTAATCACCGATAACACTAAACTGATGAGTAGTAAAAGCTTTAAAAGTGTCGCCTATGGTCAATTTTGGGTATGGTAATTTTTTGTGATTTCGCGGCTGCACGCAATTTTAAAGCTTGACATGTTTGGTGTCTGTTTACCCGAGGTGACCCCGTCTTTTATATTTTACCAAAAAATTGGGTAATAATAACTGTTTCCTAACATAATTTTAAAAAAAAATAATTTTCAAAATCTTCAGTAATTTTTTCATTTATATGGTAAAAAATAAATACCCCAGTGGTGATTAAGTACCACCAAAAGAAAGCTCTATCTGTCCCCAAAAAATGGTATAAAATTAATTTCAGTACAGCGTTGCATGACGGAATAAATGTCAGTCAAAGTACTGCAGCGCTGAATACTGAAAAATGGCCTGGCCAGGAAGGGGTGTAAACACCTGGTCAGCAAGTGGTTAAAGGGAAAATCATGGGGACATTTGCATGTATTGCATAGATGTACTGATATGATATCATGATACCACTGCAGCTAGGACTTAAAAACCTGCCTAAAAAAATGTCAAACCCCTTGTCCTTGTAAATATATCTAAAGATTGTCCACAGTATTCAGTAGAATCCACTTGTTGAGCCCCTTGTGCAGCTTCTCCCTTCCCCTATCTAATCTCTGCTGTGCAGAGTGTACAATAGATTACAAAACACTGATACTATGTAAATGTGGATACTCAGGGGTTAATTTACTAAAGGATATTAGGCTGTTCACTTTGCAAGGGAATCTACACTTTGTACAGGATGTTTCGCCTTGGCTTAGTGAATAAGGTGAAGCTCTGCTGACAATCATCATCCATTCATTGAAAAGCAAAAATACTGTTTTTTACACCACATTCACTTCCCCAGTAAAGTGCAAATAAACTTACAAAGTGAACAGCCTGTTTGCCTTTATTAAAGGAGAACTATGGGGTTAGGGCTTTTCCCCATAGTTCTCCTTAGGGTAACGGGAGGACACAAACTAGCGTCCTCCCGTCACCCTAAGCTCAGTATACCGCGAGCTACAGCTCGTGGTATACTGAGACGCCGCAGCTGAAGCGGATCCCGACAATTATGTCTGGATCGGCCCAGCTGCGTGAGTGACAGCTGGCTCTACCTATCTAGAGGCAGAGCCAGCTGTACCCGCCCCCTCCCCTGTCCGTTCCGCCAGTCAGCGCTGGAGGATCGGACAGCGGAGGGGGGAATCCAGCTCTCGGCAGTGACAGGATCGAGAAGTGAGCGAGCGCCGATATGTGTTCGCTCACTTCCCGATCTACTGAGCCGACCTGTGACAGTCTCATTGTCACAGGTCGGCTAGAGCTATGAGGTGAGTGAAAAGCACTCACCTCATAGTTCTCCTTTAAATCAACCCCTTACACTACTTGCGGTTCAGAAAATACATTTAGTTATTCATGAGTACAGAGTTGCATTAATTTGTATCTTGTCTGGCTAGAGTTCAGCTTTAAAGGAGAACTATGAGGCGAGTGATTTTCACTCAACCTCATAGTTTGAGGCGACGCGTAATAATGAAATTGTCACAGGTCGGCTCAGTAGATCGGGAAGTGAGCGAACGCATACTGTCCCTCACTCACTTCTCGATCATGTCCCTGCAGAGAGCCGTGACTGTCACTCACGGCTCCCTGCAGGGATTGCCCCCCCTCCCCGCTCCGATCCTCCAGCGCTGACTGGCGGAAGGGACAGGGGAGGGGCGAGTACAGCTGGCTCTGCCTCTAGATAGGCAGAGCCAGCTGTCAATCACGCAGCTGGGTGGATCTCGACAGTAATGTCGGGATCTGTCCCGGCTGCGGCGGTCTCAGTATATCGTGAGCTGTAGCTCGCGGTATACTGAGCTTTGGGTCACAGGAGGACGCTAATTTATGTCCTTCCGTGACCCTAAGGCCCCATTCACACTGAGCGACTTGCGATATTAAGCGATATTGAGCGGCTTGCGATATTGAGCGGCGAGATGTGAACAGCTCCATTGAAATGGATTGGAGAAGCTACATAGAGCGATATCTCGTGGAAATATGAGCGATATCGCTGCAAAAATCGCTCGATAAATCGCTCAGTGTGAATCGGGCTTTAGGAGAACTATAGGGGAAAAACACTTACTCCATAGTTCTCCTTTAAGGTAAACTTAATTGTTAGGCAATTTTGCAAGGAATACGCTATCCAAAGTAATGTATATTGCACCATAAGCTTCATCTTTGGTAAGCTACTTGCACAACTAAAGCATTACTGAGATGGCAAAATTTCTTGTGACAACAGTTGTATACGCCATACAGTTACAGTAATTGCTGAACCTAATGCTTATTTTGAAAGATTTTAGCAAGTGTACTGCATGACCTCTACAAAAGGAGGCAGGCAAGAATCTGAAATAAAGTTTGCTATTTTCCAAGCAACTTGCATAGTTGCTTGGAAAGGAAACTTTTTTTTTTTTTTTGTAGGGCTGAAAAAACAATTGATTCCCTCATTTATGCTAACTGTATGGATGGTGCCAGGGCCGGCCTTAGGGGTGTGCGAGCCGTGCGACTGCACAGGGCGCCATGGCAACAAGGGCACCGTGCGGTCGTCACAGCTCGTCCTGTGGGCGGCTTCTCTCCCCCTCACTGGCTATCCGATATGACAGCGCTCCCTCGTTTACCACCATTTTATTCTATAGGGTCTTGGCATTCAGAAAATATATAATGTTGGGGGGTTTT
Source organism: Nanorana parkeri (assembly GCF_000935625.1). NCBI lineage: Eukaryota > Metazoa > Chordata > Amphibia > Anura > Dicroglossidae > Nanorana > Nanorana parkeri. Next base: position 82,126 of record NW_017308741.1, on the reverse strand, counting down.
ACGTCATTTTCAGGCCTAAAATGTGGAATATAACATGGGTGCAAAAATTGAAAAAAGGGCCTCAGTCATGAAGGGGTTAATATGTTTCTTTGCTGCTTAACAAAATAGGAGTCTTTAAATGGTGCGGATATTGGGGAAAATGGGTGTGGTTACCGGGGTGTGGCCACTAAAGGATGTGGTCACTAAGGGGTGTGGTCACTGAGGGGCGCTGTAAAGCTTTCTCGCACAGGGCGCCTAAAGGCCTAAGGCCGGCCCTGGATGGTGCAATCTTCCCACTGTCTATTTTATTGTGACAGTGGCAGATATGGCAGAATACCCGAACAATGACTGCAGCTGGCTGGCTGCAGCTAACATTCAGCTGAGATTTCTCAGAACAGCTCCTTTCACAAAAGTCGATTGAAACATCGACGTTTGTCAATCAGGGGAGTTTCCATCGGGGACACACACTGGCCGAAGTTTTGTAAAGTCAGCAAAGATTGACAGGGCTTTTAATAAGGGATGCACTGATACCGATACTAGTATCGGTATCTGTGCCGATACTGAATATTTGGGCCAGTACTCTTACTCTCCAAATGCTCTGATACTTACCCCGATACCAGAACTTCCAGTCAGAAGGATATCTCCCTCTGACCGGCGGTGCCACAAGGGATTATGACCCTGATTGGCTAGGGAGCTGGCTTCACTTGTTGCTAGGCAGCCTGGTTTGCTAGGCAGCTAGGAAGCCACACGCCACGTTATGACCTGCCTCCCGCCTTCCTAATTGGTCAGGAAGCCAGGCTGCCTTGGAACAAGTGAAGCTGGCTTCCTAGCCAATCAGGGAGCTGGGCGGCACGTCATGACCCACCTATTGGCTTCCTGATTGGCTAGGAAGCCAGCTTCACTTGTTGCTAGGCAGCCTGGCTTCCTGATTGGTCAGGAAGTCACGCTGCCTCGCAGTGTTGCGAGGTAAGTGAAGCTGGTGTTCTTTCAATAGAACATTGGCTTCCGGATCATTCGGGTCCACGGATGCCAGTATCGGTATTTGATAGCGTGGCTCTATGTGCCTCCATATCCCCAAATAAACTTCTGTGTGCCTCCATATCCCCAAGTGTACCCCTGTGCTCCTCCATATCTCCAAGTGTACCCCTGTGCTCCTCCATATCTCCAAGTGTACCCCTATGCTCTTCTGTAGCTCCAAGTGAACCCCCTGTGACTCCGACATGTCCCTATGTGCCTGTGTGTATCTCTGTGTGTATCCCTGTGCCACCAGCGCATCTCCAAGTGTGTATCACCATACCTCCAAGTGTCCCTCTATGCAGAGGCGTAACTAGAAACCCCAGGGCCCCGGTGCAAGAAACCATTGAGGGCCCCTCCCCCCAATAAAAACACGATTTTGATACCTTTTTTTTTTTCTTCTATTAAATGAAAAGGTTTTTTTTTGTTTTTTTTCAGGGCTAGTTCACACCAGCTCCAGTGTGTTCCGGCCGATTTAGTGCTGGAACACACTGGATTGCAACCCGGCCAGCTCACTGCGTTCTGGTGTGTTCCAGCAATGCATTATAATGTAAATAATAACAGCTTTTTAACACTCGCCCCCCCCACAAAACACACACTCATTTGTGCATCCCTACTTAATAATATAATGTATTGCTGGGACTTGTGGTCCTGCATAGTTGGTGCTATGCTGCCCGTACATGCTACGGGTGGCTGTGCAGGGATGTAGCGGCAACTCTCTGGAGGGGGGGCCCTCTTCTTCCTCGCTGGGCCCCCCCCAAGTGGCCGAACGCCAGGGCCCGGTCGCAATTGCGACCGCTGCGACCCTGGTAGTTCCGCCAGTGCCTCTGTAGGTGTCCACAGTTTGTTTGACTGCGCAGAGCCCCTTCCTGAGCCACAATCCTTCACCTGTGCCCCGATCCAGAGACTCTGTATAGTACTGTCCGTATTTTAGCCACATGCAGCTGTAGAGAAGTCCCCTGTGTATCCTTCCGCCACTGTGGTCTGTGGAGGAAGGAGACGCTAGACAGAGCTGACTTTGCTGTTGTTTCAATGGTGGTCACGTGACCGGACGAAAAGGGCGCTATTGTGAAACTCCGCAAACTGAAGCGGCGCAAACCGAGGACTACCTGTATTGTATTTCTTTGTTGTGTGCTGCAATAATCCAGAATGTTCTACCTTGGCTTCCTTGATGATCGTTTCCAGCATCCATAAACACTACATTGACATTATCAGGATCCTTGTATCTAGCTGCCAAGTATTCATGGAAGTAGTTCATAATACTGCACTTGATGGGGTTTTTTGCATTTTTCCAGGCATCCACCTCAATTACTATAAAAAAGAAATAAGACTTTATTTGACCATATGGACACAGAAATGTGTTATACGCTACCTATTATGCACTTGACTCTCCCCTATCCACCAAATAAATCACTAATCACATATAGGCAACTTGAGTTACTTGATTGCTTTAATAACATTTGATCCTGTAAATTGCAATTCAAGGATACGATCACCCAAAAATAGAAAAATGTAAAAATTCAATAGAGTTACATCTGCTAATTCATATCATGTCTCTCTGTATCCCGTATTGATCAGTAAAACTGTAATAAACCTGCATTCAATTGCTGTGTATAAAAGAACTTTAATGTTAAAGTGGAAATATCAGCAAAATAAAAAATGAGTTAAAAAATCTGAGAAAAAAATGGATTTGCCTTGCAGAACTTTGTGTTTAAATCCATGGTGTATTAGAGGTAGCTGCTGCAATCTCCAAAGTTCTGATACCCCTGAAAATCAGAAGAAAATGTCTATACATAAGAAGGTGTGAGGAGATTTGTGGGCTCACCTATTGCAGTATATTGAATCAGCCGGTGTAACAAGTTGGAATGATACAAAATTGCAGTAAATACTGCTGTGCAAACCTTTCAGCATCAGAGCAGTTTATTGTGACCCCCAGTGTAAAATGACCCCAATGCTGCAGGACTAAAAAAGCATTGTTCTAGTCCTGCAGCATCATCGCTGTCTTGAACTCTCCTCAAGTGCACACAAAATTGCTACATATCCATCTCTAATCTTCTTAATGCCTTCATAACTTTCAACGCCCACTCTAACTTTAAAATAATTCTAAATAATGCAGATGCACTAAATTTTTCTATTCCATGTGACTTTTGCTGAACGACCCAACAAACATCCCTTTTAAATGGGCCACTATGCATTTAAGTATTTAGGGGTTCAACTGCCTGTGGACATCTCCAAAATATTTGAATTAAATTGCCCCCTTTCCCAGATTACTAAACATGACCTTAGAAGATGGCATCTTAAAAATGTTCTAAAAAGGAAAGTGCTACCAAAGTACCTCCAAAATCTACACTGATGGGTATGATGAGAAGAGGAATCGGCTTTCCAGACCCTGTCAGTACTCCCACCAAAACATTGTAGGCCCAAGACCAGGACCAGGACTAGGCTGGATGGGAGTGTGCATCTACTTCCTCATACATATTCCCATCATTCCCCCTTGCCACTTTTTTGTTTCTTTCTATCTCATCTCCTTGCCTTCTCTCTTTACTTCATCCTAACTACTCCTTGAACCTATAACTCTTCAACAATTTTTTTTCTATACACCTACCCCTATTTCCCATGCGGAAAAGAGATTCTCCAGTGTCTGCAGCGATAATTACTCTAATGTCCTCCAAATGATATATAAAAAATCTTAAAAGGTAGATAAAAAGGAGATTTTCCAATGCCCGCAATAGGCATTGTCTCAAAAATTACCCCAAAATTATACATTAAAGAATCTTGCAAAGTAGAGTATTCATAGAAATAACTGCCTCACCACAGGGATAAGGAGCAAACATACTCAGTTTTCTTCAACTTTCTCCCAGTGATGAATGCAGAACTGATCTTCCGTGTAAATGTTAAATAACAGAAACAAAGTTTTACCCCTTTGAGGGGATCCCACCATGACTTAAAAAGTCTTCAAAAAATGTAGTAAAACGTCTGTCTGTTTTTTGATATGCGTGCATTTTTACATTTAATTATCTAATAAATTCATACGTTTTACTACATTTTTTGAAGACTTTTTGAGTCATGGTGGGATCCCCTCAAAGGGGGTAAAACTTTGTTTCTGTTATAACTAAAACAGGGGACCTACCATAAATTTATATACTTAGTATTGTTACGAGCTATTTACTTTGTTTACCTCCCTTCCCCGTTTATATATCTAAATGTTAAATAACACAGTTTGTTATGTGATCCCTGTTTTCTTTAAAGGGTAACTCCACTTAAAAAAGTCAATTTCCTGTGGGTGATCAATGTACATTGCAAGTATTTTAACAAACTTAGCTGCAGATTTCTACCTGTTTCTGTTCTAAAGAAATCACATTTTGTTGCAGCATGTCCTTTCCAAACTGATTCCTAAATTAGTGGGTCTGGGTTCATTATAATCAGTTGGTGGACTTTCTGTGTTGTAATGAGGAAAGTTGCAGTGTTGGCATCCCATTAACCTCCCTGGCGGTCTGATTATTTTATTATTTTTCCGTTTTTTCTATATCTTTTTTTTTTTTTAACTTTTAAAATTCCCGC